>NC_041382.1:588330295-588416633 GCF_002162155.2 Triticum dicoccoides | reverse complement strand
CTCCGGTGGACCGCATCTGCGATCTCCCGGACGTCATCCATGAGGAGATCATCTCGCTTCTCCCCACCAAGGATTGCTGCCGCACACAACTCTTCTCAACTCGGTGGCGCCTCTATGGTGCACCACGCCCCTCAATCTCGAATGTCGTTAGATATCTGTCCTTCTTGAATTTGATCTCCTTAGAGCCATCGTCTCCTCTCACCAGTAGGGCCCCATTCAATGCCTCTGCATCCCGACACGCTACCTGTTGTCCATACCCGGCACGGTGGACGCTTGGCTAACATCCCCTGAATTCGGAAAACTCCAGCAGTTTGAGTTCTACCATTACCACACACCAAGAATTCGTGCCCACACCACTGTTGTCCATCTCACAATTTTCCTCCTCTCTCCACACCGCCACCTTCGCTCGGTGCCATCTACCAGACGATCTGGTACAAATGCTTCGACTCCTGCTGCTAAAAAAACTTTCACTTGTCGTGGCTTATCCGTCGAAGGCCTCACTACACAGCATCATCCACTCCAGTTGCCCTGCCCTGGAGCGCTTGCTGATTCTTTTGGGAATAGAAATCCCTATCAGTTGTCTCCAAATAAAGTCACCTCACCTTAAAAGCATTGGAATTTGTTTTGAAGGACAACGTCTCATCATCGAAGATGCCCCTTCACTTCAAAGGTTGATCCTTGATAATTTTTATAAACCTTCGCAAATAATTGTCGTCTCTGTGCCCAAACTAGAGACCTTAGGTGTAATTCGTGAGCCGTTTAATGATCACAGGAAGTTGGTGTTTGGCTCCTCACTTTTTCAGGTACTGTATATTATCGTCTACACATTTGTAATCATAAGCTGCATTTTTCATTTGTGCGCGTAAGTTTTATATCATCTTGGAGTACACTTTGCGTACTAATATTATGTTATATGCTCAATGAAGAGTTCGTCCATGGATAGCCTGTCAATGCTGTTGGATTCTGTCAAGATCTTATATATCGGAATGTCTAGTTTTGATCTGAACATAATTATTGTCTTGCTGCGATGCTTTCGATCTCTGGAGAATTTATATATAGAGGTGATGATTTCATGCACATTGAAAGCCCGTATATATTATACTAGAATTAACCGTCCAGCTGCCGCTCTTTCGAAACTCTTTTTTCATACCTTAACTGTTTTCAATCTTCATTTCTACTTAGGTACTATGACCACATGGAGAAAACGTATAACCAATCGGTGGCGTAATAAGCACCAGGATTTTCTCAGTTCTCATGACATTCATTTGAGGACAATAATGATGGATATATGCATCCAACCAGGCAAACAGAAGCTTTGTCACATTCTTCCTGTTAAATGCAAGGTTACTATTGTCCATGAGGCTTAAGTTTTACAGCAAGAGATTTCTCACGGATGGACATGTTGAACAGCAAAAAGAAGTTTCAGGTGGACAAATGGGCTTCTAAACGTGCTCGGCTTCTATTTACAACAAGTTGTAGTCATCATGAAATATATATTTTTTGCACGGGATGTTGATTTTATGGATCAGACTGATCCATTTATTTGTTACTGCGAAAAAGAGTGGTTGGGTTAGATGGTACTGCCATGTTCAATCTGGCTTTTGTCTAAAAATTCGATGAACAATTAATCCTTGGGCTTTTTGTACCGTTTGTAAGCTTGAGTTGCATGTTTTTGCTCTCATACTCCCCTCCACCTGCCACTACACTGCCGCATCTTCCACGGTTGCTGTTCGTTCCCGTATGAGGCCTCGCCGTTGTTCTCCACCTTGGTTCGCTCGCTATGCTCGCCGCCGTCTGGCGTTGTCAACATGGTCAACAACCAAGGGGAATGAGGAGATGACTGTATGTGGAGAGGCTGACAGTAGGGACCCACCAGGGTCATTGCATGACGCAAGCAGGTGCCTCATTATTACAAGCCAAAAAATACTTCCTCCTAATTGTTTGACAAGTTGGTCCCACGCCATTGTCAATGTAGTCAATAAACAAGAAAATTACACAACGAGCGCATAACACCAGGGACCCAGCAGCTCACCCAGTTGTTTTTTAGTTTCAGAGATGGAGCTCAACTGCGCGCTGTGCAGGGGCTGTGGCCCGTCTAGCCCACGCTTACGCTTTTATTTAAGCACATGACGAGCCCAGTTGATATATTTTTTCTTTCTGAAAAAGGCTAGCCCGGTTCTTTTTTTTTGGAGAATACCAAAACTGAGGCCTACTTGCTTTTCCCAGCCCTGCTGGGCTGCAAATCTTTCAAGACGAGGAGGGATGTAAGTAGTAAGAAATGGGCTTCCCCGGAAAATGGGCCATAAGTTGTAAGAAATGGGCTATAAATTTTCAAACCAAAGCCAACCGATAATTACATTCAAATGTCATTTTTCTGGATTTCGCTATTCTCTACTCTTATAAAAAACAAAGCCAACTCGCAATTACATTAAAATATCGTCTTTTCTCCCACAAGATAAACTACTCATACAAATGCATCTTCATGTTCCGTGCAACGCACAGGCATCTTGCTAGTTAAGATTTTAAATTTCTATCTTTTTCAGAGAATTGTTTTTTAAATTTTATTTTGATATAATTTTTTAAAAATTATTTTTAAAGTGGCTCAAAATTTTGTGATTAAAAGAGGTCGCACCCCACCGAAATATGCAAATTTCGTTGAATTTTTTAGGAGTGCCCAGAATATATGGTCTGTAATGCTAATAAAAAGAATATGGGCTTCAAATATCCTTAAGAATTAGCAAATGGGCTGTAAATTATTGAAAATAATGGCAAATGGGTTGTATGCTGTTTTCCATAGATTTGGAGGCTGACTTCTGGGCCTACTAGGTTGACGATGACGATGTCCCAAAAAATTGACGAGTACGCAAGGCTTTGTCAACTTAGTCAACACAGAGCAGTGACTGTTGGATGTCCATCCAATGGCCGCCGTGCTTCTTCAATCTCTGATCTTCCTGCTCCAGCCGCCCAAACCAGCGCCGGAGGGACTGCCTGCTCCCTCCTCCCGTGGCTGGCTGTGTTGCTGCCAGGCCATCCCTCTACCCACCCGCACATCCTGTTATTTTCCGGTGACGTTAGCCTCACCCCGTAGCCGACCAGTCAGCGCTCGTACTCCCCTCAGCATGGGCACCCACTGCGGTGGCTTCGCCGGCTCCGGGTCGTTCCCTTTCTAGGCCTCGCCCTCGTCGACCGCGTTTGTGCTCTCGGTGCGGCGAGGTCAACATGGTCAACATACAACAGCCATCAGAAGAGGCTGATAGTAGCGGCCCACACAAGGAAATGTCTCCTTATTACGCGCAAAATAACGATTCCTCCACCTGACAGCTGGGACTTACCGGAAGGGCCTCTGTATTTCGTGAAAAAAATGTCCCCCTGATGTTAACTCGGACCCACCAGCTATATCTTCACATGCAAGGAAGTGCTTCCTTATTACGCACAAAAAATGAATACTCCCCCTGCTAGCTGGGACCCACCATATGGGTGGCTGACTTGTGGCCTACTAAGTTGACGCGGATGGAGGGCTTTGTCAACTTAGTCAATATGAACGATTCTAGCTGCAGTGACCGTACGATGTCCATCCAACGACCGTAGTGCTTCTTTAATCTCTAGTCCTCTTGCGCCTGCCGCCCAAAGCAACGCTGGTCGTGCTGCCTGCTCCTGCCTCCCGTGGTCGGTTGTGTTGCAGCGGAGGCCTCACCGCCCCCTACTACTCCCACTGCTGGCCAGGTCATCCCTCTACTCACCCACACCCCCTATTATTCTGTGGCGACAGCAGCCTCACACCGCATCCGAACCAGTGAACCCTTGTACTCCTCTCCGTGTGGGCATCCACTGTTGTCGGTGTTCTAGGAACGGGGGTCCCCAGACTTTCCTGCCTGCGGCCCGTGGCGTGGCTAAGCCAGCAGGCCGTACGACCCATCTTCATCAACAAGGCATCCAAGACCCTCGCGAGGGGCCAAGCCTCGCGAGGTGGATGACACAAGACCTCCTCTGGAGTGGCCTAGTCGGGCAGGCTCATGAGGGGCAGAGATATCAAGGCGAGGCAAACCTCATGAGGCTCTCGTGACATGAGCCATGACGATTGACACCAGGTGGGCGCCAGCGCGCGCATCGTCCTTGTTTCCTCTTTGGTGCTAAGGAGGCCAGCGCAGGCAAGAAGTACTGAGGCATCAGGCAAAGGTTTCCATATCGATGCAACAACACCAAGACCAGAAGGACGGCAAGACGGAGGTCATCGTGGAGCCCAATACGGCGTCACCACCAAAGCCTTTCACAGGCAGAGACCACCTTTGTCAGGATAGCTTTGTAACGCCCTCGATGCGGCTATATCTCCCCACGCGTCGAAGCACGACTCAGAGGCATAACCGCATTGAAAGCAATGTCGCAAGTGAGGTAATCTTCACACAACCCATGTAATACATAAGGGAAAGAGATACATAGTTGGCTTACAATCGCCACTTCACACAAATACATGAATAAAGCATTATAATCATCCAAATACAATCAAGGTCTGACTACGGAACCAAAATAAAAGAAGACTACCCCAAATGCTACACAGATCCCCGATCGTCCCGACTGGGCTCCACTACTGATCAACTAGAACGAAACAACACAAAGGACAAGATCTTCATCGAGCTCCTCCTTGAGCTTGGTTGCGTCACCTGCCCGGTAACATCGGCACCTGCAAACTGGTTTTGGGAGTATCTCTGAGTCACGGGGACTCAGCAATCTCACACCCTCGCGATCAAGACTATTTAAGCTTATAGGGAGGTAAAGGTATGAGGTGGAGCTGTAGCAAGCGACTAGCATATATGGTGGCTAACATATTCGCAAAAGAGAGCGAGAAGAGAAGGCAAAGCACGGTCGAGAAACTATGATCAAGAAGTGATCCTAGAACAGCCTACGTCAAGCATAACTCCAACACTGTGTTCACTTCCCGGACTCCGCCGAGAAGACCATCTCGGTTACACACGCGGTTGATGTATTTTAATTAAGGTCAACTTCAGGTTTTCTACAACCGGACATTAACAAATTCCCATCTACCCATAACCGCAGGCGCGGCTTTCGAAAGTTCATAACCCTGTAGGGGTGTCCCAACTTAGCCCATCACAAGCTCTCACGGTCAACGAAGGATATTCCTTCTAGCGGGAAGACCCAATCAGACTCGGAATCCCGGTTACAAGACATTTCGACAATCATAAAACAAGACCAGCAAAGCCACCCAAATGTGCCAACAAATCCCAATAGGAGCTGCACATATCTCTTTCTCAGGGCACACCGGATTGTCCAAGGTTCCGGTAGGCCAGCCCAGAGTTGCCCCTGGTGGCCACCGGCAGCTGACAGGTTGGACCAACGCTCAGAGGAGCACTGGCCCGAGGGTTTAATAAAGATGACCCTTGGGCAGGCCTACCCAAGGGAAAGAAAAGGCGAGGTGGCGAATGGTAAAACCAATGTTGGGCCTTGCTGGAAGAGTTTTATTCAAGGCAAACTGTCAAGGGATTCCCATTATAACCCAACCGCGTAAGGAACGCAAAATCCGGGAACATAACACCGGTATGACGGAAACTAGGGCGGCAATAGTGGAACAAAACACCAGGCATAAGGCCGAGCCTTCCACCCTTTACCAAGTATATAGATGCATTAATTAGATAAGAGATATTGTGATATCCCAACAAAATATCCATGTTCCAACATGGAACAAGCTTCAATCTTCACCTGCAACTAACAACGCTATAAGAGGGGCTGAGCAAAGCGGTAACATAGCCAAACAACGGTTTGCTAGGATAAGGTGGGTTAGAGGCTTGGTTCAACAATATGGGAGGCATGATAAATCATGTGGTAGGTATCGCGGCATAGGCATAGCAAAAGAGCGAGCAACTAGCAAGCAAAGATAGAAGTGATTTCGAGGGTATGGTCATCTTGCCTGAAATCCCGCAAGGAAGAAGAACGAGTCCATGAAGAAGACAAACGGACGTAGTTGAACGGGTCCTCACAAACGCGACGTTACCGGAACCAACCCGAAGAAGCAACACCGGAAAGAAGCACACAACATAGTAAACAACCAACACACGAACATGGTATGATATGCGGGATGCGGTATGTGATGCATATGCATGATTTAGAAAGGAATGATTGAAACTGGCCTCAACATGGAAATCCAAGAGTGCCACTGGAAAGGTGAGGTGATTTCGGTTGAAATCGATATAAAGATCACCGGAATCGGATGCACGGTTTGGAAATGGCAAGCAAAACAAATATGGCACCGGTCTGCGATAATCGGCGAGTAGCCATCTAAATGCATGAAGATAAATATGCTACAACACTCAAACATGGCAACAAAATACATGGCAGGGATCCACTCAAGAATCTTGACAAAATATGAACACTGAGCTACGGCTAATTCATCCATTAACAGGTTCAAACAAGCATGGCAAAAGTACAAATGATAACAGGTTTCAGACTTAGTGAAATTAACACAAGTCCGGAATTTATCAGCAGGAAGCAAACTTTAGAGCATGAAAACTACATGCTACATGAACTTAACATGGCAAAGCAAGGCATGGAATGAAGCTACTCAAATCAGTTAACAAAAGTCCCTTAGTGACCTTGAGCCAAAAGGGACCAGAAAATACAATTGCAAGCATGTGAACATGGCAAAAACATAAACAGATCTCAGACTTTGTGAAAAACTGGAGCATGCGAAACAGTTAACGAGTAGGCATGTTTATGAGCTCGATGCACTCACTATCGAGCATGGCATAACAAACTAAGCATACACCCATCAAGAATACATGGCATAGAATCTAGACATGGCAAGAGCAACAACATAGCATGCACGGATCAATAGCAACATCCTCGGCAAAATCGCTAAACAAGTTAACAATCTGCCAGGAACAGTTTATAGCAAAAGTAGAGCTCGATTAACTCAAGCTAGGTTGCTCCATAAATTCAAAAAAAGACATGGATGGATAGAGCACAACAATGTTAACAAAACATCCTTACTGATCATCCTTAAAAGAGGCACGGATCACTAGGAAACAACATGAACATATGGCATAACAACAAAATCAGGACAAGGACTTAGTGAAATTCTATGTCCGTGAAAACAGCATTATCGATTACGCTACTTTGCAAGCTTGTGCTAGTCACCAAAAAGATCACAAAACTACATGGTATACACCCCTGTAAAGATGGCATGGCATATAACAAAACACATGTAGAGCTCAGGGTCATAGCATGCACACATTAATCATGGCAAAAATGACAAAATGCCATTTGCTGAAACAGATCTGACAAAATACTCACATAGCCGTCTTCCAACAACATTTCAGGCATCAAGATGAGCTCAAATGAAAATGACGCAATGAGATGAAATGATGTACTCGTCGAGACGAACATTTCGATATGCTACACGCATGAATCGGGGCTATGGATGCAGAGTTATAATGCGATGAAGATTGCATAAAAACATAGCAGATCTGGGGACTTAGCGAAAAAAATAATTGAGCGGGGAATAGCTAAGTTGCGCACAGGGCGGGGTTTAGCACTGCTCACCATGGGCCAAGCCCATCTGAGAAGGAGGTGAACCGGGAGCGGCCCGAGTGAACCGGAGGGGCAGGGCGGGTCCGGTCGAGCGACGGGTTCAGGCCGGTTCAACAGCGGTGAACCGAGGCGAACGAGATGGGTGGGCGAGGGAGATGGACGCGCCGACTCCGGCGACACGAAGAAGATGACGGTGGTAGTGTTTCGGAACTCCGATGACGCGATGCGGTCGGGGATGGCCGGGGACGGACGAGAGCAGGCGCAGGGCATCGGATCCCGGGGCGCCTAGCCAGGATCTGGCCCGGAGCGGGGTGGAGTGTCTCTCTCTCCGGTGGTCTCCATGGTGGCGAGGAAGAAGGCGACGTCACCGAGGAAGAAAGACAGCGGGCCGGCGAGCATGGCTGCGGCCGGAGCTGGGTGGTTATGCGGATGGCAGACAGCGAGGACGTGGCGCGCGCGGTGGAGGTCGACGTTGAGGCGCGGGCGACGCGGTTCGGTCGGCGGCGGTGCGCGGAAACCGGCAAAGGTCCGGCGAGGGACCGGCGAACCGATGCGGGCAACTCGGCCCGGATCAGCCCACGACGGGCCGTGGATGGGCTTCGGCGGGTCCAGCGAAGTGGGGGAGGTGGAGAGGCGACGTGTCGGCTCCAGATAGGCTGCGGGCGGGTCCGGTGATGACGTGGCAGCCCACGATTGGCCGGGGCGATGTGGAGGGGAGAGGCGGACATGTCCGGCGCGGCACAGATGCGTCTGGACGGGCGGAAGAGGAGTGGATCTAGGTTTAGACCCGGATTTCGGGGGAGATGCACATATTTATAGGTAGAGGGAGCTAGGAGAGTCCAAATGAGGTGCAGTTTTCGGCCATGCGATCGTGATCGAACGACCGAGATGATGGAGGAGGTTTAGGTGGGTTTTGGGCCACTTTGAAGGGGTGTTGGGCTGCAACACACACGAGGCCTTTTCGGTCCCTCGGTTAACCGTTGGAGTATCAAACGAAGTCCAAATGGCACAAAACTTGACAGGCGGTCTACCGGTAGTTAACCAAGGCCGCATGACAAGTCTCGGTCCAATCCGAAAACGTTTAACACCCGCACACGAAAAGAGGTAGAAAGGGACACCGGGTGACATAGGAGCGCCGGATTGCAAAACGGACAACGGGGGAAATGCTTGGATGCATGAGACGAACATGTATGCAAATGAAATGCACATGATGACATGATATGCAATGCATGACACGCAAGCAATGACATGGCAACAACAGCGAATAACTGGAGGACACCTGGCACAACGGTCTCGAGGCGTTACAACACTCCAACACAACAAGAGGATCTCGTCCCGAGATCTAGAATGGCACCGGAGGGACAACGGAAGAGAAAGAGAAGAGGTAAAACTGAGTTGCTCCTTTGACAAACGAGTGAAACCAAAGAACCTTGAAAAGGTTAAGCCATTTCGAGAAAAGAATACAACGGAGATAAATAAAGTTGAAAGCACTCCGTTAGAAAATAGGAAAAAGGAAGAACAACTTTGGCCAGCACTCCGGTAGAGAAGGGATGCAAGGCTTGATAAGCCGGAAAGAACTTGAGCAAAAAGGACAGAACACTCCGGTTAAATGGATAAGCAAAAGAAAGAAGCATGATCTTGACAAAACAAAATGATGGGTTGAAAAGAGCAACATCGCAATGCCTCCGGAAGAGAGAAATAGAAGATTGATCATTGAGATAAAAGAATGTAGAAGAAAATGCCAACTTCTTCTACAAAAGAGCTTGAAAAGGTATCCTTAGGAGAAGGGTCGAATGGAATTGTTGGAAAACCAACAACGAAAAGGATAAGCTTGGCATGGTCTTATGGAATACATCTCAAATTATGAGGTGACAACCTGCCACTCACGGGCAAAAGAAATTGGATTGGTAAGAACAAGGAGACGAGAAGCTATTTCACCGGGAGGATAAAAGAAGAACTTGGATCATAGATAAATACCATAAGAGCGACAACCATTAAAGGAAAACTTTATGTGAAATATAGCCCAAGACAACTCCAATGAAGAGATTGGTGGATTTAAAATACCTCATCTTGATAACTTGTGAAACATGAAGCCCGAAGGGAAATTATCAAGAATGACATAACACCACCTCAAAAGATATGCGTGAAAGAATTGCACTCCGGATTGCAAAATGAAGAAAACTTGAGCTCCTCTGAAAATAATCTTGATGAACACTTCGAGAAGGAATTAAATCATTGGTGAACCATCATGTGGAACCTTCATGAAGAACTACGGTAGTAAAAGAATGATCAAGCGAGAGGAAAGACAAATTGAAAACACAAGGTGAAGACTTGCAATGATTAGATGGATCTTCACGATGAAACAAATTGAGAGAGCTTGGAACTCCGGAAAAGAAAAGATGAAACAATTGAAATTAGGAATTTGATGAGCCTCCAGAATAGGGAATTAATCACTTGGGTGAATCAAGAATAAGAATTATGTTATGCTCATCCTTCACTAATTAAATTGATGACAATCAATGACTTTGGCATACTACTTATTCTCGTAGAAAGAATTAAGATAGATATAGAGTCAACTTGAGAATGCCTTCAACGAAACACCGATGGAATTGAAAAAACAAATGAATTGATATGATAACGAAAGAAGAGGAATCTTGCACGAACCACCATAAGAATTGGAGATGAACGAAATAAAGGGATGAATCACCGGGTAAGAATTGACAAATGAACGAAGATACATGAGAGAGTTTAGATACAAAAGAACGAAGAGATCATGAACTGATTAAAGGATATTTGATCGATGCACCCGTAAGATTGGAGAACGAGATCTGAAAGGTGAGAATGAATAAGTCTTCTGAAATGATGGGCTTCGGAAAATCAAATTGAAAAGAATATTGAATTGCTCCGGATGGGTGAAAAGACTTTTTCACAACCGAAACAATTATGAGAGGATGGCAACAATCTCGAATGAAGAATCTTGAAGAGAATGGAGCAAGGTTGAAAGAAGAATCTTCTTCGGTCTTCCAAACTGAGATTGACGATGAGAAATACCATCATGACTTATTTAGGCACTCCGGAAGAATCAAAACGAATAGGTTGAGCCAACGATGAATAGAATTCGAGAGATCTTGGAAGAAAACGTAAGACTGATGATAATTCATTCTTACGTCAAACTTTAGAAGATTTGAGAATAACTCCGGGAGAATAAGAAGAGTCAGGTAAGATCCTGGAAAATGACCTGTGGGTTAGGGCCCACTCAAAAGAAACACCGTAGAACGATTTAAAAGGAAGATTGCGCCGGTTGAATTAAAAGGCTTGAATGAGGTAACATCCTCGAAAGATCTTGAGCGAAAGTAGAGTGGAAACATGAATCTTTGAGATATCTTGAGCACTCCGGAACAATTGAATAGCGAGAGGTGAATGATAAAGAGGTGCACCGGTAAGGAAAAAGCATTGAAATGAGGAAAGGATATACTCAACAAGGCTTGAATTGAAACCGCCGGAGAAGAAAAAGAAACGAGGAATGCTGAACTAGTAGAACATCTTCATGAGAACCACCGGGTAAGAATATTGACAGAAAGAATGGAGAGACTTCACAAGAATAAAAAGATTCTTGATTAAGGAATCCAAATCCTTGAAGAAAAAGTGTGGGAGGGTGGGAAAACAAAGACAATTTGGAATAGATGAATCAAACACCGTTGACGAAAAACTGAGATTGGATCTTGCAAATGTTGAAGTGATCGGATCCACTTGAAGGGAAGCTCACCGGTTGAGAAGAAATTGAAATGACAAACTCGATGATCGAGAAAGATTAGTATTCACATCGGAGTATGAGAACACCATTTGGGGAAGGTATGGAATCAACATTTGACATTGAAGCAACTCGAATACCACAACTCAAAAACAAAAGACAAAACAAAGGATTGGCTTGTAAAATAAGCCGGAACAAACATATGATAGAGATTTCGTCCGAAGTTTTCGTGGTGGGGCCTACACGGGCTCGATCGTACAACACCATCATGTACAAGGCAGTGCACATGACATACGAAGCGTCCCTAAGTCGGCAAAGCCAAGGACTCTTTAAGACACAACGAGACCATTGTAAAACCAACCGTGGATAGGTGGACCACTAGACGTCAAACCCCAATTTCATATCATATATCCGTCGGAAAGATATCCTAAGAGCTACTTGAATTCCCACTTATAAACTCCCGAAATTTTCTGGTTATGCAATCAGGTGTTGGGGATACAGGGGAAGCATAATATCTCAACCAAACTAGCAAATCCTACATCCAGCTGTATCTATCCTTCAACACATAACCAAGAAACCTTTGGAAATCGTCTACCTCAACCTTCGAAAAGCATCCGTTATACGAGTTATGGCGATACTCCCGAACTCCCGCCCCAGTACTGGGTGGCGTCGAGGTTATCTCACCAACAACTGCATGAAAGAGGTATTCCAGAACTGCAACGATAAAATTGTGACGACAACACCTCGGAGCTCAACTCCCCGGGACACTGCCACAACCCCTAAATGTCAGGAGGCACCAAGACCAAGGTTCTCGTCACAAAAACATTAGAACGATTCCAAGATACCCGCGTGATCCTAATTTTTTTAGTGAAATTTGAGAAGAGAAGAGTCAAAACTCTACGTCAGGATGCCTCACCAGAGCGACGAAGGGACCGAGGAGTAAAAATAAGTCCTAACTCTCCGATATATATAATTCCTAAATGACTCAAAACATTTTTCTAGACTCAACAACGCCAACGATTCGATCAAGCAGGGGGCTCCTAAGGTCGGGGAAGGCTCTGATTACCAACTTGTAACACCCTCGATGCGGCTATATCTCCCCACGTGTCGAAGCACGACTTAGAGGCATAACCGCATTGAAAGCAATGTCGCAAGTGAGGTAATCTTCACAGAACCCATGTAATACGTAAGGGAAAGAGATACATAGTTGGCTTACAATCGCCACTTCACACAAATACATGAATAAAGCATTACAATCATCCAAATATAATCAAGGTCCGACTACGGAACCAAAATAAAAGAAGACTACCCCAAATGCTACACAGATCCCCGATCGTCCCGACTGGGCTCCAATACTGATCAACTAGAACGAAACAACAGAAAGGACAAGATCTTCATCGAGCTCCTCCTTGAGCTTGGTTGCCTCACCTGCCCGGTAATATCGGCACCTGCAAACTGGTTTTCGATGTATCTGTGAGTCACGGGGACTCAGCAATCTCACACCCTCGCGATCAAGACTATTTAAGCTTATAGGGAGGTAAAGGTATGAGGTGGAGCTGCAGCAAGCAACTAGCATATATGGTGGCTAACATATTCGCAAAAGACAGCGAGAAGAGAAGGCAAAGCACGATCGAGAAACTATGATTAAGAAGTGATCCTAGAACAACCTACGTCAAGCATAACTCCAACACCGTGTTCACTTCCCGGACTCCGCCGAGAAGAGACCATCATGGTTACACACGCGGTTGATGTATTTTATTTAAGGTCAACTTCAGGTTTTCGACAACCGGACATTAACAAATTCTCATCTGCCCATAACCGCGGGCATGGCTTTCGAAAGTTCATAATCCTGCAGGGGTGTCCCAACTTAGCCCATCACAAGCTCTCATGGTCAACGAAGGATATTCCTTCTAGCGGGAACACCCGATCAGACTCGGAATCCCGGTTACAAGACATTTCGACAATGGTAAAACGAGACCAGCAAAGCCACCCAAATGTGCCGACAAATCCCTATAGGAGCTGCACATATCTCTTTCTCAGGGCACACCGGATTGTCCAAGGTTCCGGTAGGCCAGCCCAGAGTTGCCCCTGGTGGCCACCGGCAGCTGACAGGTTGGACCAACACTCAGAGGAGCACTGGCCCAGGGGTTTAATAAAGATGACCCTTGGGGCAGGCCTACCCAAGGGAAAGAAAAGGCTAGGTGGCGAATGGTAATCCCTCTGCCTCACCCTCAGCCGGCCACGGGCGACGAGGCCCGAGGCGCGCCTCCACCACCCCAGCCCGAAGACGGAGCCTTGGCACCAAGGCGCGCGGCCCCATGGTGTGATCCACCACGCCCGGTGCCCACGCGCGAAGAGAGAAACTGCCAAGAAATCCCTCGGCTGCGAGGAGCTGCACCCGCGCTCCCCGCGCCACCTCGTCAAGACCGCGCGCCGCCCGCGGCGGTGCCGCGTGGACCTCATCAAGACCAAGATCCACCTCCGAAGCGGGACCCAATAACTATGGCCGGCTGCCGTGCCTTCACCCCTGAGCTGCGCAGCGTCTCCTGGCGAGTCAAGTTCAAGCCGGATCTGCCTCCTCGCTACGACGACACCACCGACCCCACGGAGTACCTGCAGCTCTACGAGCTGAGCATCGAAGCACCCAATGGCGACGGGAAAGTCAAGGCAAACTGGTTTCCCATGGCTCTCAAGGACGGGGCCCGCTCCTAGCTCCTAAACCTGCAGCACGGCTCGATCTCTTCCTGGGACGAGATGCACGGCCGCTTCATCGCCAACTTCCAGGGCACTCGCGACCGCCCGCCGGCCGCAGGCGACCTGCGCCACATCAAGCAACAACCAGGGGAGACCCTCTAGAAGTACATCGAGTGCTTCAACAACACCCGCCTCAAGATCCCCAAGGTCACGGATGAGACCATCATCTCTGCGTTCTCTGACGGTGTCCGTGACGTCAAGATGAAGGAAGATCTCGCTATCCATGAGGAGTTGTGCACATCTTAGGAGTTGTTCAACCTAGCGACCAAGTGCGCAAGAGCTGAGGAGGGGCGCCTCTCTCTCCTTGAGCTGCCAGCCGCGGGCACAGAGGAGAAGAAAACCAAGGCCAAGGACATGAAGCGCAAGGAAGCAGCGGTGCTAGCAGTGGAGCCCGACACCAAACGGGGCAGAGATCAGCCCTAGTCATCCAAGAACAGTCGACCGTTCTGTGCCTTCCACAACCTGAACACCCCCAACACCAGCGACTGCCAGGAGCTCAGAGCCATACGAGAAGGATGCCACGGTCGACGCCCCGAGCGCAGCGGCCGGGGCTACGGCCGTGGAGGAGGACATGGAGGCGGACGATGGGACGACCGTGGCCCACGCCAGGAATGGTGCGACAGGCCTCGTGAGGACCGCTGGCAAGACCATCCTCGCGAGGGGGCCTGGAGGGACCAGCCTCGTGAGGATCGCCCCCAAAGCAACGCCGGTCTTCCCCAGCTGCCGCCACCAAGAAGGAACGACTATCATCATCAGGAAGAGGGAGCTGGGGGCTTCTAGGAGTCGCATGCAATCGCCTGTATCTTGGGCGGTGCACAGGCCCCAGCCTCTCAGCGCATCTTCAAACGGTCTGCTCGGGAGGTGAACGCGATGCTTCCCAAGCTTGAGGCCTCCCGCCCGCTCAGGTGGTCCCAGTGCGCCATCACTTTCAACTTGGCAGATTAGCTCAAGTGCGCGGCCACCGCTGGCGTCCTCCCGATGTTGTGTTCCCCCAGTCATCAGCAATGTGCAGGTTACAAAGACCATCATTGACGGTGCAGGGCTCAACGTCCTGTCCGTTGACACATTCGACAACCTCCAAGTGCCATATGAGCATCTCCATCCTACCAAACCATTCTCATGAGTGACCGACGGCTCCACCACACCAATAGGGCAGGTCCGCCTACCTGTCACCTTCGGCACACGCGACAACTACCGCACCAAGCTGATCGACTTCGACGTCGCTCACATCTGCCTGCCGTACAACGCCATCCTCCGGTATGCAGCCCTGGCCAAGTTCATGGCGGTCACCCACCACGGCTACAACGTCCTCAAGATGCCTGGAAGCGGCGGGGTCATCACGGTCTCGTGTGAAGAAAGGGAAGCGGTGTGCTCCCTCGAGCACGCCTTCCAAGCTGCAGCAATCGACGACCCCGACAGCAAAAGTGAGGGCCCTCCGAAGGCCATCCCCAAGAAGAAGCAGTTGCGCCGCGCAGGACCTCAGGAGGATGGCGTCGTGGCATGAGCCTCATCAGGATCAGCGTCCGTCCAGGGGTGCCTCCCTCCATCGCATAGGAAGGTGTGCCCAACGCCCTCCTCGGGAAGGGCTCGGGGGGCTCTCTTCTGGAGGGCCTCAGGCCTTGCCAACCTCACAAGGGAGGCACTTGGGCACCACTTGGAGGCGTACTACGCGACACGTTTTCCTCAGGAGAACATAGGGCAAGGGGTGCCCACCACTCAGGAGTTCATCGCCAAGACCACACAGGAACTGCAAGACACAAGAGTCATGCGCGGCGACAGCCGCTCACAGGGCGCAACTCACCACCCAGGCGAGGGTGCTGAGCTGCGTGTCTGCGTCGACGTCCCAGGGCTCAACAGGGCCGCGTCTCAGGAGCGCTTCTGGCCTTCGCGTGTGGGCCATTGCGAGGGCCCGCCACACAGCTACATTCGCATGCCCCTTGGCTTGCCGAGCGTGGCTGTCGGTGTTCTAGGAACGGGGGTCCCCAGACTTGCCTGCCTGCGGCCTGCGGCGTGGCTCAAAGGGGGGCCCAGCACGGCCCATCTTCACCAACACAAACCCAAGACCCTTGCGAGGGGCCAAGCCTCGCGGGGCGGACGACATGAAGCTTCCTCAGGCACGGCCTCGTCAGGCTGGCTCATGAGGAGGCGGAGAGATCAAGGCAGGGTACCTCACGAGGAGCCCATGACGCAAGCCATGATAACTCAGGGCGCCAGGCGGGTGCCAGCCCGCACAGCGCCCTCCTTTCCTCTTTGGTGCAAAGGGGGCAAGCGCAGCCGCGGAGTACCGAGGCATCAGGTAAAGGTTACCATTTCGGTGCAACGAGACCAAGACCAGGAGGACTACGAGATGGAGGTCACCGTGGAGCCCAAGACGGCGTCATCACCAGAGCTTTGCGCAGGCGAATACTACTTTTGTCAGGATAGCTGATACTTGCTGTCCCCCTTCAAATCAGCCCGCCATTGTTGGCTCCCTTCCTGCTCAATATTTGGGGAGAGAACCAGGGCCTCTATAAATAGGACCAGCCACCCACATAGCGGGGGAGGACAAAAAAGAGGTAGGAAGGAAGAGGCTCGTTAGAAGGGTCGGTCAAGGGAGAGCAGAGAGAGAGAGAGAGAGAAAGGTGGCTGAACTCCTCTCAGCAGTTCATCGCCTGAACAGACCCTCGTGAGGCTGTTCTTCCTTGTATTGTTCATCATCATCAGCCCAAGAGGCAATCCACACACCACACACTGGAGTAGGGTATTACACCACAACGGTGGCCCGAACCAGTATAAACCCTGTGTCTCTTGTGTTGTTCTTTCCTTAGTTCAGATCCTAGCATGGCGGAGGGGTGCAGATAGGTAGGAGGCGAAATCTCCGCACGCACCCCAGTGTTCGAACCTCAAGGGTCTGCCGGAACCCGAAATCCGACATTTGGTGCGCCAGGTAGGGGTGCGCCGGAATTCGTATTCCACCGCCCCGTTCTCCTCCGACCGTCACGCCCATGTCTGACGCTCGTCGGGCCCGCGCCAAGCGCCGGGCCGCACTCGCTTCCCGCGTCGCCCAGACGGCCCCTGTCGGCGGGCATCCACGCCATTCCCCATCACCTGCCGTCAACGCCGCCACCGGCCCGGCGGGGGACGAGCAGCAAGCATCGTCCCAGCATCCGTCCGTGCGGCCAGACGGCCGCACCGCAACCCCCTTGCTCGCCCCAGCTGGATCTTCGTCCCGCGTGCTCCGCGCGCCCATGCAGGCTCGGGCTGCACTCATCGCGGCAAACGAGCTCCTGCGCTACCGTCCCGTCGACGACATCTACGAGGAATGGCTCGAACGCATCGCCGAGCTCGTCCGCGCTGCAGGGGGCTCTTCCGCGCCATCCGTTCTGCTGCACCGCACCCCGCCCCGCGCGGGCGAAGAGGCTCCGGCGGCGCCCCGGCCTCCTCCTCCTCAAGAAGACGCCATGGCTCCAAGGCACATGGCCCCTGGGCGGAACCTGCTCCGTCAGGTGCCAGCGCAGCAAGAACGGAGCTGCCAAGAAGTCCCTCGCCCGCCAGAAGCTGCCCGGGCGCTCCCTGCTCCAGCACGTCACGACCATCCCCCTGCTCCAGCGCGTGGGGACATGCAAGACCAGGCTCTCCGTCACCTAAGGCCACCCGTGGCCACAGCAGGCTACCGCGCCTACACCACCGAACTACGCAGCGTCACGTGGCCCGGCAAGTTCAAACCAGACCTGCCTCCTCGGTACGACGGCACGGCCGACCCTGCGGAGTTCCTCCAGCTCTATGAGCTAGGCATCAAAGCTGCCAACGGAGACGAGAAGGTCATGGCAAACTGGTTTCCCATGGCGCTCAAGGATGGGGCCCGCACCTGGCTCCTGAACCTGGCTCCAGGCACAATCTCCTCCTGGGAAGAGATGCGCACCCGCTTCATCGCCAACTTCCAAGGTACTCGTGACCGGCCACCCACC
The DNA here is from genome assembly GCF_002162155.2 of Triticum dicoccoides. NCBI lineage: Eukaryota > Viridiplantae > Streptophyta > Magnoliopsida > Poales > Poaceae > Triticum > Triticum dicoccoides. The sequence continues at coordinate 588,398,642 of NC_041382.1, read as the reverse complement.
GTGAGCGACATGCGCTGCATCAAGCAACAACCCGGGGAAACCCTGCAGAAGTACATCTAGCGCTTCAACAACGCACGCCTCAAGATCCCCAAGGTGACTGAGGAGGCCATCATGTCAGCTTTCTCCGACGGCGTGCGCGACATCAAGATGAAGGAGGAGCTAGCGATGCATGAAGACCTGTGCACTTCCTTGGACTGTTCAACTTGGCAAACAAGTGCACTAGGGCTGAGGAGGGGCGTCTCTCCCTCCTCGAGCTGCCTGCCGCAGACCCAGAAGAGAAGAAGCTCAAGGCCAAGGATGTGAAGCGCAAGGGGGCTGCAGTGCTCGCGGCAGAACCAGACACCAAGCGGGGCAGAGATCAGCCCGAACCTCCCAAGGGCAGCCGGTACTGCATGTACCACGACCTCCACACCCACAACACCAACGAATGCCAAGAACTCCGAGCCGTGCGTGAAGGAAGGATCGGCCGTCGGCCCGACCGTGGTGACCGGGGCTACGGTCGAGGAGGAGGAAGAAACGCAGGACGCTGGGAAGACCGTGGGCCGCGCCAAGGGTGGCGCGACCAACCTCGCGAGGATCGCTGGCAAGACCCGCCTCGCGAGAGAGGATGGAGGGATCAGCCTCGCGAGGGAGACTGGAGGGATCAGCCTCGCGAGGATCGCCCGCTAGGCAACACAGGCCTCGCACCACTGCCGCTGCAGCCAAGGAGAAACGATGACCGCCATCAGGACGAGGAGGCTGGGGGCTTTCAGGAGCCGCGCGCGATCGCCTGCATCTTGGGCAGAGCACAAGCCCCAGCCTCTCAGCGCATCTTCAAGCAGTTCGCCCGCAAAGTGAATGCAGTACTCCCCAGACTCGAAGCTACACGCCCTCTCAGGTGGTCGGCGTGCGCCATCACGTTCAGCTCAGCAGATCAGCTCAAATGTGCAGCAACAGCTGGAGTCCTCCCGATGCTTTGTTCCCCAATCATCAGCAATGTGGCGGTCACCAAGACCCACATCGATGGCGGGGCAGGGCTCAATGTCCTGTCTGTGGAGACGTTCAACAACCTCCAAGTGCCCTACAGCCAGCTTCAGCCAACCAAGCCCTTCTCCGGTATCACTGACGGCTCCACGGTCCCGATTGGGCAGGTCCGCCTCCCTGTCACCTTCGGGGCACGTGACAACTACCGCACCGAGCTCATCAACTTCGACGTCTCTCACATTCGCCTGCCATACAACGCCATCCTTGGGTACCCAGCGCTGGCCAAGTTCATGGCCGTAACTCACCACGGCTACAACGTCCTCAAGATGCCAGGAAGTGGCGGAGTCATCACGGTGCCCTGTGAAGAGAAGGACGCGGTGTGTTCCCTGGAACGAGCCTTTCAGGCCGCATCACTGGAAGACCCGGATCGCGGAATCAGGAGGCTTCCCAAGACCGCCCTCAAGAAGAAGACATTGTCTGGCCCAACCCCTCAGGGCCCGCGCCTGCCCAGGGGGAACCTCCCTCCATCGCCTAGGAGATCGCGCCCGGCGCCCTCCCCAGGCAGGGCTCGGGGGCTCTCCCCTGGAGGGCCACCAACCTAGCTAGGGTCACGAGGGAGGCGCTTGGGCATCACATGGAGGCGTGTTTTGAAGCACGTTTCCCTCAACAAGGAGCAAGGCAAGGAGATCCAGACCCACAGGAGTTCGTCAGCAAGGCCATTCAGGAGCTACAGGAGTCAAGAGTCATGAGAGGCGCCCGCCGCCTACCGGCAGTGGCCCCCCATCCTGGCGAGGATGGTGGGCTGCGCGTCTGCATCGACATACCAGGGCTCAACCGAGTCGTCTCTCTGGAGCGCCTCTGGCCCTCGCGAGTGGGGCGCTGCGGAGGTCCACCCCACAGCTACGTTCGCATGCCTTACGGCTTGCCGAACGCGGCTGACGCGTACCAGCGCCTCATGAGGGGCATCACGGAGGCACGAGAGGTTAGGCGTTCCGCAGCCCTGGCAGAGATGGAGATGGCCCGCGAGGAGTCGCCAGCGCCTCCGGAGCCTCCCGAGGCCCCTAGGCCTAGGGGCTCATGAGGATCGGCTCCCGCAGCCCCCCGAGCCTGCTACACCAACACCCCTTCGTCCTCAACATCATCAGGTGACATCTTTCGAGTTTTACTTCCAGCTGGGAGCGCCCTTAGGGCTGCATTATTCCCAGGCCGCGTGGGTCCGTCCCTGCGGCGTGTATCCCTTTTATTTCCCGTCGATTAGCTTACCTTGTTGGGGGCGCCCCTCAGGCTACATCACCCCCAAGTCGCTCGGGCCTGACCCAGTGATCTCCGCATTCCCAGCATCTATTTGAATGAATCCACTCCTTCGCGGCTAACGTGTTTTACCTAGTTGCCTACTCAGCTGACGCCAACTAACGGAGCTGCTCCCGAACGGCACGACACTTGCGCATGGGTCCATCCCTGCAACGCTGCCAAACCTGGATGGCTGAGCTCTGGCCGCGGCAGCCCCGCATAGCGTCACCTCGTCAAGCCTTCAGTGCCTCACTACCCCTCGGAAGCAACCAATGGCTGACCGTCAATTGTATGGCAACCCCTTGCTTTTTGTATGATGGACCTGCAGGACCTCCTGAAGGAGCTGTGTCAGGCGAGGCTCTTGATGTGCTTTCTTCGCTTTTGTCTGCGCGAACCGCTTGCACATTAAAGGGGGGGTGCCTGAGCATCGCGACTCAGGGCTCCTACTGGCTCTCCAGCCCTCACCCTTTGGCCTTGACCACGGCATCGCGACCTGGCATACCAGCGACGGCTGAGATTCGCTCGAGGGCCGGGACCCGAGGACGTAGAGCAGAAAGGGGAGCTAAGGCGAGAGGGAGGAGACACACGAGGACCTCGCCAAGCAACCCCGCTCTTGTCGACGCATGGACCCGACCACACACCAGAGAGCGGCCCCTGATCCTCGAGATAAGTTATCGCCCGGAAGCGCCAGCTGCCGTGGCACCATCATCGCACCTAATGCTATCCCTTGTTAGCGACGCCGCTCCCCTTTCTCACCAAACGACGGCTGCTTGGGCGCCAAAGGGGACCTCCTGAGCATCGCGACTCAGGGGCTCTTACCGGACTCCGGGTCGCTCACCTCCTGGCCTTGACCACGGCAACGCGACCTGGCATACCAGCGACGGCTGAAGCCGCCTTGGGACTGGGACCTGTCGGCGCAGAGCACCAAGCCCTCGTGAGGTTCGAAAGGGAGGACTGAGCTAAGATGGAATGAGAAACTCGCGCAATTCTACGACAAGTGTTATATATACAAGACAGGATCACAGGCACCTTACAAGCCCCTACGGGACGCGTTTTTGATTCCTCGTAGGGAATGGATCTTAAAGGGACACAAACTACGCGCGTCCCTGCAAAAGATGCCTTCATCAATAGTGGGCCGTCAAGCACCAACGCCAACCCCATCTAGATCAGAGTCGGCGGCAGCCTGTCGAGCCCGCCCTGCTCCAGGAGCGGCGCCGGCTCGAGGGCTCGTAGCTGTCGTCGCTTGTCTCCGGAGTCGCGAAGAGCTCGCCGGAGTCGCTGGAACCTCCGACGCCTCCACCACCTGAGGAGCCTCCAAGGGAGTGGGTGGCGTGCCCAGTCCTCGTCATGCCCAGTCCTCGTCACAGCAGGGCCCTGACCACCTTCCCCGGGGCAGCACTCCAGCCGGCGCCCGCTCGCATCGAAGACCTTGAAGAGCATCACCGAAGTACCGTCGTAGTCCAAGTGGATCGCGAAGAAGCCCCTTGTCCTGCAAACCCAGGCGATCTCCCTCCAGCCCCGGGTCATGTAGACCTCACCCGGGGCGACGACCGCGACCTCTGCCTCGGTCGCGAGGGTGCTGCAGCCGGCGTGCTGCAGCCAGAGCTCCAGGGCTCCCCCTGCGGGATGATGGAGGCGAAGAAGGGAGGTAAGCGAATCCAAGACTGAAGAGGAATGGCGACATGGAGCACAAACTCTTGGGAGGAGCCCTCGGTGTGGACCCCAGGGGGCACGACCCACACCTTCGTGACCCGTCGGCGCCGACGGTGGCGCCGCCCGTGGCGGTCAGCATCAGCTCCTTCGGGGCCCTCGACATGGGCATACAATGGAAGCGGGAACCCCGGCGGCGCGCGCTCGCCCCAAGGCCTCGGCACCACTTGAAGGGCCCCTTCGTCCGGGCCACGGGGGATGAGCCGTTTCTTCGGCGGGAGAGGGTCTGGCCCCTCTCGGGGAGCCTTTCCCTTCTCTGCCATCGAGAACCGGCGTATCGGAGCCATCGCGGCAAGATGGAGCAAGGATCGGGAAGAAGGAGAAGCAAGGAGGGGTGGACTGGAAGGGTGCGCGTCGTTCCATACTTATGGACGGCGAAGGCCAACCGCCAGCCTCCATGATCGCAGGTAATCATGACCCGTTTTTGCATGCAGGGACTTGTCCCATCCGTGAAGTTGCCGAGGCATCATGGGGAAGTGGAGGCGCCCACGTCCAATCAACCACCACGCGGTGCCCAAGGCCGCAGGCTGTTAGGGCCCGCGGCGCTTCGCTCTTGCCCTTCCGCCTCCCTGCACGGCCAAGTCCGGGCGCGCCTTGGGCCCGGGGGCTACTGTCGGCGTTCTGGGAATAGGGGTCCCCAGACTTGCCTGCCTGCGGCCTACGGCATGGCTCAAAGGGGGGCCCAGCATGGCCCATCTTCACCAACACAAACCCAAGACCCTCGCGAGGGGCTGAGCCTCACGGGGCGGACGACATGAAGCTTCCTTAGGCACGGCCTCGTCAGGCTGGCTCATGAGGAGGCGGAGAGACCAAGGCGGGGTACCTCACGAGGAGCCCATGACGCAAGCCATGACAACTCAGGGCGCCAGGCGGGTGCCAGCCCGCGCAGCGTCCTCCTTTCCTCTTTGGTGCAAAGGGGGCAAGCGCAGCCGCGGAGTACCGAGGCATCAGGCAAAGGTTGCCATTTCGGTGCAACGAGACCAAGACCAGGAGGACTACGAGACGAAGGTCACTGTGGAGCCCAAGACGGTGTCATCACCAGAGCTTTGCGCAGGCGAAGACTACTTTTGTGAGGATAGCTGATACTTGCTGTCCCCCTTCAAATTAGCCCGCCATTGTTGGCTCCCTTCCCGCTCAATATTTGGGGAGAGGACCAGGGCCTCTATAAATAGGACCAGCCACCCACATAGCGGGGGAGGACAAAAAAGAGGTAGGAAGGAAGAGGCTCGTTAGAAGGGTCGGTCAAGGGAGAGCAGAGAGAGAGAGAGAAAGGTGGCTGAACTCCTCCCAGCAGTTCATCGCCTCAGCCAAGAACAGACCCTCGCGAGGCTGTTCTTCCTTGTATTGTTCATCATCATCAGCCCAAGAGGCAATCCACACACCACACACTTGAGTAGGGTATTACTCCACAACGGTGGCCCGAACCAGTATAAACCCTGTGTCTCTTGTGTTGTTCTTTCCTTAGTTCAGATCCTAGCATGGCGGAGGGGTGCAGGTAGGTAGGAGGCGAAATCTCCACGCGCACCCCAGTGTTCGAACCTCAAGGGTCTGCCGGAACCCGAAATCCGATAGTGGCGTCGGCCTATCAGCGCAACATGCGGCATGACCTGGCGGCTCAAGAGGCCAGGTACCGCACCGTCCTGGAGGAGACGGAGACGGTCTTCAGGGAGCCTCCCAAGGCTCAGGGCTCCGGCGGCTCATGAGGAGTCATTTCTTCGATGGACGCCTTCAGCTGCACCAACTCTGCTTCATCTACAGAACCAGGTGACATCTTCCAAGCTCGTTTAAGCTGGGAGCGCCCCTCGGGTTGCATTATTCCCAGGCCGCGTGGGTCCATCCCTGCGGCATGTATCCCTTTTGCTCATGTCTTTAGCTTACCTTGCTAGGGGCGCCCCTCGGGCTGCATCATCCCCAAGCCACTCCGGCCGGACCCAGTGGCATGTATCTTCCTGCATTTACCCAAGATGATTTGCCTTCCCTGCTTAACCTGCCTATGGTTATCACCTGCTCGATCATTGCCTCCCGCGGGGCCTCCTGACAGGCACGGCGCTGGTGCATGGGTCCGTCCCTGCCACATCGACAAATCTGAGCGGTCGAGCTCTGGCTCGCGGCACGCCCCGCGCACGTCACCTCACCAGGCCCTCAGTGCCTTCACTTCATCCGGACCAACCAGCGGCAGGCAGGCGGCAATAACGGCAAACCATGTTCTTCTTGTGCCTGATCACAGGGACCCCGCGGGGAGGATAGCAGGCGGCACCGCGAGTCTCCTTTCCCCTCGTGCACTTCGCTTGCGCGTTAAAAGGGGGGCTCCCGAGCATCACGACTCAGGAACTCTTACTGGCTCTCCAGGCCTCACCCCCTGGCCTTGACCACGGCATGGCGACTTGGCATACCAGCGGCGACTGAGTTCGCTCGAGGGCCGGGACCTGAGGACGCAGAGCACTAAGGAGAGCATGGGAGGAGGGAAACCCGTATGGGCCGGCCTAGCTATGCTGCACAAGTTGGCGCGTGGCCCTAGCGCAACATCAGGAATCGCCACGAAGTTCACAAGATAAGTCTCGCCCTCAGGTCGGCTAAATGTCTGAGCCTTATGATCACCCACGCCTTGCCGCAACCCCGTTGCGGCCACGTCAACTCCATTTCTTCCCTTACCATGGCTGCTTGGGCAATAAGGGGGACCTCCTGAGCATCGCGCCTCAGGGGCTCTTACTGAACCTCGGGTCGCACACATCCTGGCCTTGACCACGGCACGTGACCTGGCATACCAGCGACGGCTGTAGCTTGCCTGGGGACCGGGACCTGTCGGCGTAGAGCAACAAGCCATCGCGAGGAAAGAAAGGGGGGACCGAGCCTTGACAGGATGCGCGTTCACCAAATCTTCATAACAGGGAAAAATAAGCACAAAAGACATTACAGACCCTTATATGCCCCCACGGGGCGCTTCATGATTCTTCGCAGGGAATGAAAGCTAAGACTAAGAAGGACCCTATCTACACCCTCCTGTGGCAGACGCCATCATCAATAATGGGCCACGGGAGGCCGGCGCCAACCCCATCCAGATCAGCAGCAACGACGGCCAGACACGGCGGCACTACTCCGAGTGCGGCGAGAGCTCGAGGGCATGTAGCTGTCGTCGCTCGTCTCCGAAGTCTCGTAGAGCTCAGGAGAGCTGCTGGACTCCCAAGGGCTGCTGCTGCTGGAGTGGCCGCGAGCGGAACACGCGTCAGCCTCACGCTCCTCTCCGGAGCAGCACTCCAGGCGGCGACCCTCGGCATCGAAGACCTTGAAGAAGAGCGTGGAGACACCGTCGTACTCAAGGTGGATCGCGAGGGTGCCCCTCGCGTGGCAGACCCGCGTGATCTCGCCCCAGCCACGAGTCATGAAGATCTTGCCGGTGGGGACCGCTTCGATCTCTGCTGCAGTCGCCGGAGCGCCGCAGTCGGTGTGCTGCAACCAGAGCTCGAGAGGCCCCCTCGGCGGCATCATGTCGGAGAAGAATCGCGGGAAGTGGATCCTAGAGCTAGGGGGCATCGGCGCCCACAGCACCAGCTCGCGGGAGGAGTCCGCGGCGTGGATTCCAGGGGCGACGGCGCGCGTCGCCACGGCGCGGTGACCCCAAGCGCGGCATGGGCGGCGCTGCTCGTCACTCCGCCTTCCTAAGCCCTCGGCTTGGACATACAGGGGTAGCGGATACCCTGGGGGAGGCTCCTCGCACCAAGGCCTCGTCACCACCTGCATCGCCACTTTGTCATGGCGGTGGATCGCCCTTTTCTTCAGCGCAAAACCTTCTGCTAGGTGCCATTGATGTTAGCAGTAGAGCAAGGAGAAAGAAGCAAGCAAGCAAGGAAGAGATGGGCAACGGGGGCTCAGCCCCCTCCCCATTTATAGCAAGAGAAGGCTAACCGGCACCTCTCATGATCGTAGGTAATGATGGTTTTCCTTGCATGTCGCAGGGACTTGTCAAGTCGTGCAGTTGTCGAGGCAGCGTGGGGAAGTGGAGACGCCCATGTCCAATCAACCACCACCCGTCAACCGAGGCCGCTGGCTTTTGGGGGCCCATAGTGCTCCGTACTTGACCCTTGGCTTCGCCGCGAAGCCAAGCCCGAGCGCAACCTTGGGCCCGGGGGCTACTATCGGCGTTCCGGGAATGGGGGTCCCCAAACTTGCCTACCTGCGGCCCGCGACATGGCTAAGCCAGCAGGCCGTACGGCCCATCTTCATCAACAAGGCATCCAAGAACCTCGCGAGGGGCCAAGCCTCGCGAGGCAAATGACACGAGAACTCCTCTGGAGTGGCCTAGTCGGGGAGGCTCACGAGGGGCGGAGATATCAAGGTGAGGCAAACCTCATGAGGCTCTCGTGACGTGAGCCATGACGAACGACACCAGGCGGGCGCCAGCGCGCGCAGCGTCCTTGTTTCCTCTTTGGTGCTAAGGAGGCTAGTGCAAGCAAGGAGTACCGAGGCATCAGGCAAAGGTTGCCATATCGGTGCAACAAGACCAAGACCAGAAGGACAGCAAGACGGAGGTCATCATGGAGCCCAAGACGGCATCACCACCAGAGCCTTTCGCAGGCGGAGACCACCTTTGTCAGGATAGCTTGTACTAGCTGTCCCCCTTCAAATTTGCCCATCGTTGTTGGCTCCCTTCCTGCTCAATATTTGGGAAGAGGACCAGGGCCTCTATAAATAGGACTAGCCATCACCATAGGCAGGGAGGGGATCATCAAGATCATCCCCAACCACACAAGTGCACCAAGCACGAGAACACCTCAACCTCAGGAGGCTGTTCTTCCCCTTGTATTTCCCTACTCTCTACTCTTATAAAAAACAAAGCCAACTGGCAATTACATTAAAATATCGTCTTTTCTCCCACAAGATAAACAACTCATACAAATGCATCTTCATGTTCCGTGCAACGCATGGGCATCTTCCTAGTTAAGATTTTAAATTTCATTCATTTTTTGCGGAGAATTGTTTTTTGAATTTTATTTTGATATATTTTAAAAACAAAATATTTTGAACATGACTCAAAATTTCGTGATTAAAAGAGTTCGTACCCCACCAAAATATGCAAAATTTCTTTGAATTTTTTAGGAGTGCCCAGAATATATGTTCTGTAATGCTAATAAAAAGAATATGGGCTTCAAATATCCTTAAGAATTAGCAAGTGGGCTGTAAATTATTGAAAATAATGGCAAATGGGTTGTATGTTGTTTTCCACATAATTGGAGGCTGACTTCTGGGCCTACTAGGTTGACGATGACGATTTCCCAAAAAAATTGACGCGTACGCAAGGCTTTGTCAACTTAGTCAACACAGAGCAGTGATTGTTGGATGTCCATCCAACGGCCGCCGTGCTTCTTCAATCTCTGATCTTCCTGCTCCAGCCGCCCAAACCAGCGCCGGAGGGACTGCCTGCTCCCTCCTCCCATGGCTGGCTGTGCTGCCGCCAGGCCATCCCTCTACCAACCCGCGCATCCTGTTATTTTTCGGTGATGTCAGCCTCACCCCGTAGCCGACCAGTTAGCGCTCGTACTCCCCTCAGCATGGGCATCCGCTGCGGTGGCTTCGCCGGCTCTGGGTCATTCCCTTCCTAGGCCTCGCCCTCGTCCACCGCGTGTGTGCTCTCAACGCGGCGAGGTCAACATGGTCAACATACAACAGCCATCGAAAGAGGCTGACAGTAGGGGCCCACACAAGGAAATGTATCCTTATTACGCGCAAAATAACGATTCCTCCACCTGACAGCTGGGACCCACCAGAAGGGCCTCTGTATTTCATGAAAAAAATGTTCCCCCTGATGTTAGCTCGGACCACCAGCTATATCTTCACACGCAAGGAAGTGCTTCCTTATTATGCACAAAAAAATGAATACCCCCTGCTAGCTGGGACCCACCATATGGGTGGCTGACTTGTGGCCTAATAAGTTGACGCGGACGGAGGGCTTTGTCAACTTAGTCAATATGAAGGATTCTAGCTGCAGTGGCCGTACGGTTTCCATCCAACGGCCATAATGCTTCTTCAACCTCTAGTCTTCTTGCTCCAGCCGCCCAAAGCAACGCCGGTCGTGCCGCCTGCTCCTGCCTCTCGTGGTCGGTTGTGCTGCGGCGGAGGCCTCACTGCCCCTACTACTCCCACCGCTGGCCAGGCCATCCCTCTACTCACCAACACCCCCTATTATTCTGCGGCGACGACAGCCTCACAACGCATCCGAACCAGTGAACCCTCATACTCCTCTCCGCGTGGGCATCCGCTGCTATCGGCTTTCTAGGAACGGGGGTCCCCAGACTTGCCTTCCTGTGGCCCACGGCGTGGCTAAGCCAGCAGGCCGTATGGCCCATCTTCATCAACAAGGCATCCAAGACCCTCGCGAGGGGCCATGCCTTGCGAGGCGGACGACATGAGACCTCCTCTGGAGTGGCCAAGTCGGGCAGGCTCACGAGGGGCGGAGATATCAAGGCAAGGCAAACCTCACGAGGCTCTCGTGACGTGAGCCATGACGATCGACACAAGGAGGGCGCCAGCGCGCGCAGCGTCCTTGTTTCCTCTTTGGTGCTAAGGAGGCCAGCGCAGGCAAGGAGTACCGAGGCATCACGCGAAGGTTGCCATATTGGTGCAACAAGACCAAGACCAGAAGGACTGCAAGACGGAGGTCATCATGGATCCCAAGACGGCGTCACCACCAGAGCCTTTCACAGGCGGAGACCACCTTTGTCAGGATAGCTTGTACTAGCTATCCCCCTTCAAATTTGCCCACCGTTGTTGGCTCTCTTCCCGCTCAATATTTGGGAAGAGGACCAGGGCCTCTATAAATAGGAATAGCCACCACCATAGGCAGGGAGGGGATCATCAAGATCATCCCCAACCACACAAGTGCACCAAGCACGAGAACACCTCAACCTCAGGAGGCTGTTCTTCACCTTGTATTGTTCATCATCAGCCCTAGAGGCAATCCACCACCACCACACTGGAGTAGGGTATCACACCACAATGGTGGCCCGAACCAGTATAAATCTTGTGTCTTTCTATGTTGCGAGTTCGTCGAGTTCGTCCGCAAGATCTTAGCGAGCTAGTGCGTAGATCGGTGGGAGGAAAAGGCTTCGCCCGCACCCCAGTCTTCGAACCTTAAGGGTTTGCCGGAACCCCACATCTGACAACTGCCGCATCTTCCCCGGCTCCACATCGTCCCTTTCCTAGGCCTCACCATCGTCCACCACCTTAGTGCTCTCGGCGCGGAGTGGTATATGTGGTCAATGAACAACTTCCATCGGAAGAGTACTGTACATGGAGAAGCTGACAGCTGGGTCCACGGCCGTGCCTCCTTATTACACGGAAAATAATGATTCCTCCACCTGATAGCAGGGACCCACCAGATGGGCCTCCGTATTTTGTGAAAAAAGTGTTTCCCCCTTGACTGCTGGGACCCACCAGCTACATCTTTGCATGCAAGGAAGTGCGTCCATATTACGGGGGGAAAATGATTCACCCCCTGACTGCTGGGACCCACCAGCTACATCTTCGGATGCAAGGAAGTGCCTGATGGTCGGGACCCACCTGGTCGAAGTGTACGTAGCATTGTCATTCTGGTCGCGAACGTGTACGTACATACGATCGGTCTTTATGCAGGCTACAGCGATGAACCGTGGCCATGTAAGGAAGGGCACATGTCATAGTAGAGGCGCGCACATAGCATGTACATGTACGTATAGCCAGGGTGCAAGAAAGTAAATATGGCCACGTACGTACATACGGGCGGGGTCTCGAACGCCTTCTCGCGCATACGTACGGCCAGGGCTCGTGTACATGGCTGGGTCAGAATGGAGAAACTGCATCTCCGTCGTGTTCATGGGGAGGCAATGGAATGCGGCGTGTTCATCGAGAGGCAACGGAATACATGGTGTTTATCGGGAGCGAACCAGCTTGGACGGAACAGCCGATCGAAACGAGGCCTGGCGTACCGCAGAATGGAGGAAACGGCCTTGTGTTCGACCTGCCACGGTTGAAACGGGATCCTGTTCATCGGAGGGGTTAGGCGTATCGCAAAACGGAGGAAACAGACTTCTCTTGGACCTCCAACAGTCGAAACAGGGTCCTGTTGATCGGGAGGGGTGTGGCGTACCGCAAAACGGAGGAAACAGACTTGTGTTGGAGCGCTATGGTCGAAACGGGGGTCCTGTTCATTGAGAGGGGTGTGGCGTACCGCAAAACGGGACTCCACGGGATACTGTTCATCTTCACCGTCGACCTCCTCCAGCCTCCACGGGCTACTGTTCATCCACCATCGACCTCCTCCAACCTCCACCTACGACTGTTCATCCAGCCTTCACCGCTCCTCCACCGGCTACTATTCAACCAGCCCTCTCCACGGGGTCCTGTTCAACCACCCCTCCACGGGCTACTATTCATCCAGCCCTCCACCGGCTACTGTTCAACCAGCCCTCCACCGGCTACTGTTCAACCAGCCCTCCACGGGGTCCTGTTCATCCAGCCATCCACACACGGGGTCCTGTTCATCCAGCTGTCGGTGTCAAAACTAGTGGATCTCGGGTAGGGGGTCCCGAACTATGCGTCTAGGATCGATGGTAACAGGAGACGGGGGACACGATGTTTACCCAGGTTCAGGCCCTCTCTATGGAGGTAATACCCTACGTCCTGCTTGATTGATCTTGATGAATATGAGTGTTACAAGAGTTGATCTACCACGAGATCATAATTGCTAAACCCTAGAGGCCTAGCCTGTATGACTATGGTAATGAGTATCTGCTTTCCGGACTAACCCCTCCGGTTTATATAGACACCGGGGGGATCTAGGGTTTACATAGAGTCGGTTACATAAGAAGGAATCTTCATAGTCGACTGCCAAGCTTGCCTTCCACGCCAAGGAGAGTCCAATCCGGACACAGGTACAGTCTTCGGCCTTCATGTCTTCACAGCCCATCAGTACGGCCCATGGATAACAGGCCGGACGCCCGAGGACCCCTTAGTCCAGGACTCCCTTAGTAGCCCCTGAACCTGGCTTCAATGACGAGGAGTCCGGCATGCAGATTGTCTTCGGCATTGCAAGGTGGGTTCCCTTCTATCCGAACTTCTAGATAGTCTTCGGATGCGATGATAGCATCCGGGCCTATCACACACACACACCATACATAACCGCAGAGAGAATATATTTTTACACGAGTCTAATCTGCTGATAACCTCACGTCTGTCCGGTCATAATTTCAAACCGCCTTTCGTCTGCCGCTCCATGTTTCGAGACGCGGTTTCCATCGGCACGTCTTGTTGAAGCAGAGATCGTGTCCCCTTATTACGGGATTCTCATCAATACAGGCATGGGCGACCCAACCGTGTCATTTGCACGGCCCTTGGGAATAGGTGAGTTTAAGGCGAGTGGGGAGACGCTTGATATTCATGGCCTTTATAAGGGGATAAGGACTCCCTTTCTTCACCCACACCTCGGCTCCTCCTCAGTCCTTCCGTCCCTGAGCTCCAGCACCCAAGCTTTTAGCTTTTCCCTCGTCCCAGAAAGGACTCCAAAGATGTCCGGATCCGGAGCTGGGGGTAAGTGGATGGCCTCCTCCGTCAAGAAGAGGGGTATCAAGGCGCTCCGGGAGGCCGGATATCTGGCCAAGGAGATCGCTCACCGACTCCCCGCCAAGGGACAGATCGTCCCTACTCCAGAGCCCCATGAGAGGGTTGTGTTTCTCACACATTCGTTCGCGGGCTGGGCTTCCCTCTTCACCCCTTTGTCTGTGGACTGATGTTTTACTACGGGCTAGACTTCCATGACCTAGCCGCCAACTTCATCCTCAACATCACGGCATTCATTGTCATGTGTGAGGCCTTTCTCCGCATCCCGCCTCATTTCGGCCTATGGCTGAAGACCTTCAATGAGAAGTCGAAGGTGGTGAGCGGCCAACAAGCAGAGTGCGGAGGCGCCATGGTGGGCAAGATGCCCAACGTTACCTGGCCCGAAGGCTCATTCACAGAGACGGTGAAAGGGTGGCAATCCGAGTGGTTCTATATCACCGAGCCACGTGACGCCAACTGGGTGGCGTCCCCCGAATTCCAATCCGGAATCCCAATGCGGCTCACCTCCTGGCAAGAGAGGGGCCTAACCTGGGGTCCCTCGAACGAGCTGACTGGGCTCCAGACGTGCATCCAGAACATGATAGATAGGAGGATCAAGCTTGTCAACGTGGTCCAGGTCATGCTCATTCGTCGGGTCCTTTCGTGCCAACGTCGGTCTTGCTATCGGTGGGAGTATGATCCGGCCAAGCACCAGACGTTACTAGAGCTCTTCGGCACGACACACGAAGAAATCTGGAAAGTGCTCTTCAAGGCCGGTGAGACGACACCGCCCACGACCGAAGATCGCGGGCTTAGCTGAAAACGCTAGGCTAACCTGGTAAGTTCTTTTAATGTTTTCGAGGCATACCCTAAGCTTTCCTACCTGTGTTTTCAGGCCTGGATCAAAATAACAGAGGGGATTAATTGTCCGGCTCCGCTGCCCAAAGACCAAGAATTCCCATTACTGACGAAAATGCTGTTTCCAGCACCTTATGAGGTGCCAGAGAAGACGACCAAGAAAGCGGCCAAAGGGGCCAAGAAGGGTCCTCGCCAAAAAGGTGCTCCGGACGTGATGTCCGAAGACGAGACTTCCTCTTCGTCCACTGACAATGATGACGAAGAGGAAGAAGAAAGAGACTCTCCACCTGAAGTGGGGAGGAAGAAGAGAGCGCCCCCCACAAATCCAGAGGTGAAAGCGCCTAAGAGGGTTAGAGGCTCCCTCACGGATAACTCTGTGTGGGATGTTGATAGCAGTCCGGAGCGACCTCGCCGGACCAAGCCTTGGGGCACCTTGTAAGTACCCGAATCCGAAAACACCTTAAACCTTGTTATTGCAGTCCACCACGCGATGGCTCCCCGCAATCCTCGACAGAGGGGTCGCTAGACTCAAAGGAGATGGCTAGCATGTCTCCGCCACCTACTCATTCCGTCTCTCCCAAGGGTGACGACGAGGTGGTGTCACAAAAGACCTTCCCCGACCGGGGGGGCTTCCAGAGATCGTTAGGGTGGTGCCCCAGGACGATTGCTCAGTTGCCAGACACATGGGGGAAAAAGCCCCTATGGGGACTGGTGATGGGGGCCGAGTTCCCTTTGGACCTGAGACGGATACCATTCTGGAGATCTACGCGGCTCCGGAGTCTAGCGAACGGGATTCCCCAAAAGGAGGGAATGTGCCTGTTCCGTCGGTGACCTCTATCCAACCAGAGGCACCGGATAATCTGCTGGAGGCGCTACGAGGTGCCTCTATTGTGGATGAACACCGCGCCCTTATGGGCACGGTAATAGAGAAGGTCCCGTTCGTAAAAAGCAGATTGGCCGAAGCCTGCACTAGCCTTCTATCAGGATTTGACGTAAGTAATGCGTTTGTAGGAAGAATATCACAGTATAGACAGTAGCCCTTGATGCTCTGTTCGGTGTTCGGAAAGAAAAGGCCGAACAGAGGATCGAGAAGAAATATCACAGGAGTCTAACATAAGTTGTCTGTGTGAATAAGCAGGTATCGCTGCAGGCTGCCACCACTCATGCTGCGGGGGTCTCCGGACTGAAGCAGAAACTGGAGCGGGCCGAGGAAGAGCTCGACCTCGTGAAGAAGCAGCTGGAGGATAGCCAAGGTATGCAGTAACCTGTGGGTACGTTTTAAGAAAAAAGGAATAGTCCGTCCAAACTGAGGTGTCATAAACTTTATTAGGGGCCAAGACCGAGGTGGCAGCCCTCAAGAAGGCGTTAGCCAAGGCCGAGGACAAAGCGGCCAAGGAACGCGCCGCGCGCGAGAAGCACGAGGCCTAGGTTGGCGAGGCGCAACAACAGCTCCAGGGCGCGATCAAGATATTTGAGTCCTTGGAGCGCGATTGTAAGGCGCAAGAGTCCGAACTGGCGAAGGCTTGCCAGAGCGCACAGGGTGCACGAGCCGAAGCCCAAAACGCCCTCCAGGAAATTCAGGCGGCCAAGGAGATTTGCGGCGGGTGATTCTTTCACCATGCAAAGCAAGTATGTAGAGGAAATGTTCCTTGTACTTACCCGGATTTGGGTTTTCCAGGGGCGTTTACGGATCTGCCGTGCAGTATATCAGATGCTGCCGAGCATTATAGAGCCGAAGAAGGGATGTCTACGGAGAAGCTATTCTGGTCCCAATATCTTGGACCCGAACATCCGTTGCCATTCAGCGACTAGCTAAAGCAGTCGGTCGAGCTGCACAGGTCCGCAGAGCTAGCCATGAAGAACCTGATAGTCCGGTTGTGGCCTGCCGAGCCTATACCTAGTAGCTACTTCGGACTTGTTAAGCGGCTTGTAAGTGCCTGTCCGCGGATCGAAGCTCTGAAGCGGTCGGTCTATATTGAAGGTGCGCGTATGGCCTTTGCCCGCGTCAAGATGCATTGGGCAAAGCTGGATGCCAAGAAGCTGATGACCGAGGGGCCGCCGGAGGGCAAGGAGCATCGTCGACCCGAGCTCTATTTTGATGGCGTCCTGTAGGGGTCCCGCCTTGTTGCGGAGCAATGTTCGAAGGATGTCATATTCCCATGAGAACATTTGTATTATCTTGTCCTGTAGTATGGAACAATGGTGTTATGTATTATAATGTTTTACATTTTACCTCCTGTGCGGCCGTTTATGAAATCTGAGGGTTGACCAGTCGTCGGCTTCTGCCCCCACGTAGATAGTACAGGGGTGTTCGGGATAAATCTAAACACTATTTACTCCACATTCTGGTCCTTAAAGGAGGTGTTTAGCGCAACGAACAAGGCAATCAGACAATGCGGCCTTTACCGCCCTCACTTAGCCATAGGAGTTTAACAATTAAGAAAGTTGGTGAAGCCCCTGGTATTCGGAAGGCCGAACTAGGAGCGTTGTACACGCCTAATCGGAGGAACCAATCCTTCGCAAGAAGTAGAAAAATCTCTAACGACTTGGAACCTCTCGAACAGCTGACCAGCTCTTGCTGCATCATGACAGTCAGTTTTCGGCTTTCTCTACTGAGGTGCTCGTTCGGAAGAACCGGGACACAATCATAGTAGTTCTCCCTTTACTACCCTAGCCAATATAGCGGAACGTAAGGTAGTAAGCATAGGAGCCGGGGAACCCAACTATGACCAAAGACATGATTTGGAGCCGATGCATATAATGTTATAAGTTCGGGGTGCCGAACTATACTATAAAAGTGTTCGGACTTTTATTGCCGTAGTGCGGGGTGTAATGAAGCCCCTGGTGCAGTAATACGTACCATGGTGTACGTGTGCAATAAGTAATATATACAAAGGTGAGGAACCAGGAAAATTAAGTAATAAGCTGACGCCACCATTTATTCACCATTGTGATGTAATTAGTACGTCGAGGCGTACTTTGTGCAAGTAATGTAATAAGCAAGTAAGGCTATTTAACATGCCCCAACCAAGGGCGAGCTGCGTGCAGGTATGTAAAACAAGTATGGCAATCATTTAATAGAGACCACCTGGGGATTCCCTTGTATGCAAGAGCTCCTTGCCTCCTTGGTGTGTTCTACAAACGGGTCGTCCGCATAGACCTCGAAAAGAGAAAAAAACCATAATAAAAAGAAAAAATAAAGGCGTGCGAATCACAGGCTCGGTCAAGCCGCACTGCGAGCGAGTTATGCCTCCGTCGGTACCCATGGTGTTTTGAGTGCGTAGTTATGTACGCGCTGTACGGATGTCATTTCCTCATCGGGGCTGGGACGGCGGCCGAATTTACTAATTTAGCTCTTGACGAACCGAGCTGCCCTGTTGTAGTGTAGTCCAGACCTTCTTATCGATGTCCAGGGGCTCGGCGGCCGGATTATGGTGCCTCTTGAGAAGGCCGCTCTATACTTCTGCTGCTAGGGTTGCAGTATGCTCCTCTATACGGAAGGAACATTCCGTGTTTCCATTTACTGTAATGACGCCGTGTGGACCGGGCATCTTGAGCTTGAGATAAGAACAATGTGGCACCGCGTTGAATCTAGAAAACGTGGTTCGTCCGAGCTGTGCGTGGTAGCCGCTGCGGAAGGGGATGATATCGGAGATTAGCTCTTCGCTTCGGAAGTTATCCGGGGAACCGAAGACCACCTCCAGCGTGATCGAGCCCGTACAATGGACCTCTACGCCTGGTATAACTCCTTTAAAGGTAGTTGTCATGGGCTTGATTCGAGAGGGATGAATGCCCATTTTGCGTACTGTATCCTGATAGAGCAGGTTGAGGCTGCTACCACCGTCCATTAGGACTCGTGTCGTGAAATCTGTCGATGATTGGGTCGAGTACCAATGCGACCGAAGCACCATGAAGGATGCTAGTTGGATGATCACGACGATCAAAGGTGATCGGGAATGATGACCATGGGTTGAATTTTCGGGCGACTGGCTCTACCGCATAAACGTCCCTGAGTGCGCGCTTGCACTCCCTTTTGGGGATGTGTGTAGCATATATCATGTTCACCGTTTTGACATGAGGCGGGAATTTCTTTTGCCCCCCAGTTTTCGATTGCCGGGGCTCCTCATCATCGTCCTCACTCTGTGATTCTCCTTCCTTATTTCTGCTATTCACCTCGCTGGCTTGTTTAAAGACCCGGCAATCTCTGTTAGTATGGTTGGCCGGTTTGTCTGGGGTGCCATGTATCTGGCACGGACGATCGAGTATGCGGTCCAAGCTGGATGGTCCTCCGCCATTCCTTTTATAGGGCTTCTTTCGCTGGCCAGACTTGGAGCCACTGAATCCGGCGTGAACTGTGGTGTCATCGGTGTTATCGCCATTGCTTTGGCGTTTGTGTCTGTTGCGCCGGAGCTTGCCAGTGCTGTTTTTGGCCTCGGAGGGGCCTGCGTCGTTCGATGTGTTTGTACTGAGAGCCAGCCAACTATCCTCTCCCGCGCAAAAGCGGGTCATAAGTGCCGTGAGGGCTACCATGGACCTCGGCTTTTCTTGGCCGAGGTGGCGGGCAAGCCATTCTTCATGGATGCTATGTTTAAAGGCCGCTAGGGCTTCTACATCCGGACAGTCGATGATCCAGTTCTTTTTGTTTAGGAACCTAGTCCGGAATTTTCTGGCGGACTGTCCAGGTAGTTGCACTATGTGACTTAAGTCATCGGGGTCAGGTGGCCGAACATAAGTGCCTTGGAAGTTGTCAAGAAAAGCTTCTTCCAGATTCTCCTAACTGCAGATGGAATTTTCAGGTAGGCTATTCAGCCAGTGTCGAGCTGGTCCTTTGAGCTTTAATGGGAGGTATTTGATAGCATGGAGGTCATCTCCTCAGGCCATGTGGATGTGGAGAATAAAATCTTCGATCCACACTGCGGGGTCGGTTGTTCCGTCGTATGATTCAATATTGATGGGCTTGAACCCCTCGGGGAATTCATGATCCAGCACCTCATCTGTGAAGAAGAGAGGGTGTGCAATGCCTCTATAGCGGGCCGTGTCACGGCGCACCTCTGATGAAGTCCGTCTGCGGTTATCGGCCCGGGTGTAAATAAGTTTGTCACATCCGACTAGGTGGCTGTCATCCCGAGTGGGGAAGCATCCTCGTGATCCGTGGATTGATCTGGTGTGTCCTATTCTACTGTCCCTGTTTTTGCGAGGCGATGGGGCCGCTTGTTGTTCGGCCTGAGTTGCCGTTTTATCCCGACCACTGGGTGGTCGGTCTGCTGCACTATCCCAACCGCATGGTGGTCGTTCCGCATTATGCGAGGGAAGTATGGGATTTGGTGCCTCCTCATCAAACTGAGGTAGCAGTCTGCGCTTTGGGTAACTCTTGGTTGGACGCTTGAGGCCGTTTTCTTTGGCTGCTAGGACCTCGATCAATCTGTCAATGAGTAGGTCTTGATCGACTTGGAGCTGCTGCTGCTTTTTCTTTAGGCTTCTTGCAATAGCTATTAGTTGGTGGTTGAAGCGCTCCTGCTCTAGGGGTGCCTCAGGCACGATGAAATCCTCGCTGCCGAGGCTCTCCTCATCCTCGGAGGGTGGACGATAACTATCGTCATCTGGGTCGCTCAGCATGTCCTCTTCATCAGGGTTAGCTTGATCATTGTCTTGTTCCTCCTGTTCGGATGCTGCTCCAACAGGGTCTTCGTTGTTTTCGGCATCGTCCGGAGTGATATTTTCTCCGGTGCTAGTGTTGCCATCTTTTGAGCGGTGTGGCTTAGAGCGGTGTTTAGGGTGTTGGCGCTTGGACTATGTCTCAGAAGGTTTTTTCATATTTGGGTCTTCTTTGCCATCCGCTAGATTCTTTAGGTGTATCAACCATGTACACATCATATGAAGAGGTGGCCATCCAACGTCCCGTGAATTGCGGGTCTTGGCCTTGCTCCTTGAGGGAGTCCTGGATTAGGGGGTCTCTGGACAGCCAGACTATATCCTTTGGCCGGACTGTTGGTCTATGAAGATACAAGATTGAAGACTTTGTCCCGTGTCCGGATGGGACTCTCCTTGGCGTGGAAGGCAAGCTAGGCAATACGGATGTGTAGATCTCCTCCCTTGTAACTGACTCTGTGTAACCCTAGCGCCCTCCGGTGTCTATATAAACCGGAGGGTTTAGTCCGTAGGACGACATACAATCATACCATAGGCTAGCTTCTAGGGTTTAGCCACTACGATCTCGTGGTAGATCAACTCTTGTAATACTCATATCATCAAGGACAATCAAGCAGGGCGTAAGGTATTACCTCCATCGAGAGGGCCCGAACCTGGGTAAACATCATGTCCCCTGCTTCCCGTTACCATCCGCCTTAGACGCACAGTTCGGGACCCCCTACCCGAGATCCGCCAGTTTTGACACCAATATTGGTGCTTTCATTGAGAGCTCCACTATGTCGTCACCATAAGTCTTGATGGATCCTTCTATCATCGGTAGCGATGCGGTCCAGGTTGAGGTTTTCCTCCCCGGACAAATCTTTGTATTCAGCGGCTTCGCACTGCGGTCCAATTCGCTTGGCCATCTGGAGCAGATCGAAAGCTACGCCCCTGGCCATCAGTTCAGGTTTGGAAACTTAAACTACACCGGCGGCATCCGCGGAGACTTGATCTTCGACGGATTCGAGCCCATGTCGGGTGCGCCGCACAGTCATGATGAGCATGACGTAACTCTGCCGTCGGACAGTGTTCGGGAGATCGCGTCTGCAACTACTCCGACCGTTAATCCAGAGCAAATCGCGCCATCTGAGAGCGGAGGGATAGACCTCGCCATGGAGGCTGCACTCTCAGTGGCGATAGAGCCAGATACTGACTTCACCCCTTATGAGAGCCGTGTCACCGAACCACTGGATTCATCTCCGGCCACGGACTCCGAGCCGCTTACATCCGTGTGCCCGTTGAATCCAACTGGGCACCGATCATGGAGTTCACCTCCGCGGATATCTTTCAGCACTCGCCCTTCGGTGATGTGCTAAATTCATTAAGGTCTCCCTCCCTGTCAGGAGAACCTTGGCCGAACTATGTCCGGCTAGAATGGGATGCAGACAACAAAGAAATTCGCTGCCCACCCACCACCCACTTAGTAGCCACTGTCGACGACTTAACCGACATGCTCGACTTCAACTCCGAAGACATCGACGGTATGGACGATGATGCAGGAGACGAGCAGGAACCACCGCCCACAGGGCGCTAGACCGCTACCTCATCATATGATATATACATGGTGGAAACCGCCAAAGAAGGCAATGGCGACGAGACAACGGAGGATGACCCCTCCAAGGAGCAATCCAAGCGCCGATGTCAGCGGCGCCGCTATAAGTCCCGCCACAGCAAAAGTAGTGATACCAACACAGGAGACAATAACACTCCGGATAGTGCCGAAGACAACCACAATCCCCTCTAGCACGATGTAGAGCCGGAGGATGAACAAGCTAGCCCTCCAGAACAGTCAGCAGATGGAGAACCGGAGGAGGACAACTACATGCCTCTCTCCGAGGACGAGGCAAGCCTCGGCGACGAAGAATTTATTGTGCCTGAGAATCCCGTCGAGCAGGAGAGCTTCAAGCGTTGGCTTATGGCCATAGCAAATAGCCTAAGGAAAAAACAACAACAACTTCAAGCTGATCAAGATTTGCTAGCGGACAGATGGACCGAAGTCCTTGCGGCCGAGGAATACGAACTCGAGCGCCCCTCCAAGAGTTATCCAAAGCGCAGGTTGCTACCCCACCTCAAGGAGGAAGCATTGAAACCCACATCACCAGTGCACGATGCGGCTGACGGGCCACCTCCTGGCCGAGACAGAGAGGCATTCCAGCCCGAAGTCCAGCCCGCACTCCACCGCCAATCAAATAAAAATACCAAGGCCCGGGGCAACACGCGGGACCTACGAGACGTATTGGAAAGCAGGGCAAAACATGCAAGGTCGATATACGGGTCATGGGGACGCGCGCCAACGTGTGACGATGACCGTCACGCCGGACATACTAAAAGTAAATCCGGCCGGGACGAATACAGCAGACAAGACACATATGAACTGCACTGTGATATAGCCCGGCACAGAGGCGCCGCACACCCCTATGCTTCACTGATGAAGTTATGGATGACGAATTCCCAGAGGGTTTTAAACCCATAAATATCGAATCATATGATGGTACAACAGATCCCGCTGTATGGATTGAGGATTTCCTCCTTCACATCCACATGGCTCGCGGTGATGATCTACATGCCATCAAGTACCTCCCACTAAAGCTCAAATGACCAGCTCGGCATTGGCTGAATAGCTTGCCAGCAGACTTCGTCGGCAGTTGGGAGGATTTGGAAGACGCATTTCTTGACAACTTCCAGGGTACTTATGTGCGACCATCGGATGATGATGACTTGAGCCATATAACTCAGCAGCCAGGGGAATCGGCCAAACAATTCTGGACACGGTTCCTAAATAAGAAAAACCAAATTGTCGACTGTCCGGATGTAGAGGCCCTAGTGGCATTCAAGCATAACATCCTTGACGAGTGGCTTGCCCGCCACCTCGGCCAAGAAAAGCCGAAGTCTATGGCAGCCCTCACGACACTCATGACCCGCTTTTGCGCGGGTGAGGATAGCTGGCTGGCTCGTAGCAACAACACATCAAAGGACCCAGGCACTTCGGATACCAAAGATGCCAACGGCAGACCATGTCGTAATAGACCAAAGCACCGAAACAACGGCGATAACACCGAGGATACGGCAGTCAATTGTGACAGCCTACTTTTTGCCCTCTCTTATTTGATTGATCTCCATTTGAAAATTTTATGAAACTTGGAGTTCTTGAATCTTTTCATATGGACTTAAACACTTGGGCATCCTTGGCTTTCACCCAAGTGCTCCACTTCCCTCATAAATCATCATTTCTCTTCTAATCCACCCCCAAAATAATCTTTGGAATAGTTTTATTAAATGAAAAATATTCATTTTCTCTCAAAAACCCTAGCCAGATCAGTTTGCTTCAAAGCAACCCTAATTTTTATGGCTCAGAAAAATCTGAGATAATTCACAAATATCCTGTGAACCCTAGGGCACCTCCCTGAGCAAAAATATCTCATCACTTTTTGAAATATTTTTGCTACAGAACATATTTTCTGTTCTGGACAGAAATTGTGGTTTCTACAGCAACTACCATTTTACTTGCTCCTTTTGACCTGAACTTTCTTGTGCATCTTTACCTTAGTAACTGATGACTGGCCTCCAAAGCACAGCCTCTAACTCCCAGCCGTTTGAGCACAGTAACTGTTCAAAGTTACTGATCAGGAACTTACCTGGCTTGTAAAAACCTCTCTACTGCACCTGGATCCAAACCAAATCATGGTAACACTCAAAACTACCACGAGCAACATGCCAGAAATGAAGTTTATGCTTAGGCCGGCCTGATGTCATAGTTCATGCGGTGACCACGTTCATCCAGGGGTGTTGGCATGCGTGTCGACGCACTCTGAGTGACGCCGAGTGCTCTGTTCGCGCGTGCTCGCTTCCCTCGCCTGCCCGAGCGTGCGAAACCGCACCACCATCTTCGTCTCAACTCCATTAACCTCCCTCTGGCACTTGTCGATGCCGGAGCTCATCGCAGCGAGCACGGGCAAGGTCCGGCCAGCCCAACAGTACGAAGCGCACTGTGCTCGTCGCCTTCCCCTCGATCATGTGCTCGTCTCCGTCCGCCCACAATTGTCGCGTGACATGCGTCGCCTCCTTCCCCTCTCACTGACATCGCTCGTCGTCGGGCCCCGTGGACAGGTGTCCACCGGCGGAGCCCGAAACCCCCTCACCGCTCGCCTATAAATGGAGTCACCCACAGCCTCCTCGAGCACCATCCAGCACTCCCACACACTCCACAATCACGTAGGAAGCCGAAGCCCGGCCGGGCAGGCCTTGGGCCGCCGTACCCGAGCTCGAGCTTACCGGCGATCCCCTCTGGTCGCCTCGGTAGCTCCAGCCCCTCCCAGGCCTGGGCAACCCCTCCAGGGCCTCCGCCTCTCTCCGATGAGGCCGTCTCGCCTGCTTGGAGCCCCTGGAGTGGCCTCCGTTCGCCGTCTTCCTCAACTCTGGCAACCACCGTGTTCTGCGTCCGCTTGCGAGCTTGATTCCGACGCCGTCCAACCACCCCTAGCCATGCTACGGGTACAGGCAGGTGTGCCATCATCCCCTGTCTAAATCCCTCCCTCTCGTTTTGGCCAAGAATCCCTCGTCGCCGGCGAGAGCTCCAGCGAAGCCGCGGCCTCCTCTGTTTCCTTCTCCCCCTTCCGCCACCTGACTAGCAGGGCCCGCTAGTCAGCCACTCTGTACGGGCGTGAAGCGGTACGAGTGGTCGGGCCCTGAGGTTTTACGCCTTCGATGTCACCCCCCTCAGCTGTTTAATTAAATTCAAAATCATTTAAATTCCAGAGAGATTCAAACAGTTATAACGCTTCAACCATAAGTCCAAATGAATTGATTCTTTTTGCATTGTGTTCTTTGAAAAGAAATCTAGCAGCTCACCAAAGATGAGATTTTTCTGAGCTGTTTAGAATTTCTGGTGATTTTAGAAGTGTTCTTGATATTTGCTTTTTGTGTTTAAATTTATTTTCAGGGGGTGAGGCTTGTCTTGAGGATCACCAGAAGGCTTGTGAACCTCATCTGCACTAAGGCAAGCCACAGCAACATTTTCATGGTGTCATTTCAATATCTGTGATTTCCTTACTTGAGTTAAATGATTAATCCATGCATTTAAATAACTATGGTGTTATTTTTATTCCGTTAAATGTTTGTGAGTTATTATGCTTGATCTACAGAATGTTGAAATTAGTTTAAGTTGGGAGAGCCAAGATAAGATTTATTTGGGGTGATGATAGTAATGATTTTGTTATGCACGTTAGTAATTATTTAAAGTTATTCTCTTGCCTTAAATAAAATGATAAAAATTTGCTAAGAAAATATTATGTTAAGTGCTTTTTTAGTCACTTTACTTGACTTGCAGAAGGTTTGAACCTAACTTGGATGGGAAAGAAATTAGGAATTGTTTGTGGGCAAATCTTTATTCACGTGAGAAATTAATCGGAGTTACGTTCTTGCATGAGAAAATTTTAAAACCTGCTACAAAAATATTATGGTTAATATGTGAGTTATATTGATCAGCAAAGTAATATGAGTTGTTGATGTTTATGCTTAGTGTGTATACAGATGACAATCGGTCTTTTTCAATATTAAGTGATGCATGTATAGTTTTGCATTTCATGGCATGCTATGACACCGGTCATTTTCATCTTAAGTTGAACCTGATTAAACTCAACTTGAATATAATGTTGACTGGGTCATGGTGCCAATGAATCGAGTTTTGCCCAGTGCAGCCACATTTTCCTTTTTGGGAAGACCTTGATTCGGTCCATTGACATTGCCTCTGGTCGGTGCCTCCAACTAGGGAAGGTTGTGTCGTGCTCACCCTGGCCCGGTAAGCAGGCATAACCTTGTGTGTCCATTGTTGAGATTATGGTACCGGGTCCCCAAGTGGGATTGTTTTGGCTACGACGGTGGTCGGTGTGTCTTCGGTAGACATGGGGCCACCCAGGACTAGCCCGTTGGGGATTGGGTCGAAGTTGTCGGTGTACAAAAAGAGGGGTACACTTTGTGTACCCCTATAACTGTGCACGGGCAGTCTGAGCCACGGGCACCACAACACCAAGCAAGGCAAGGGAGGTGAGCCAGGGTAAGACCAAAGCTCAAGAGAACTAGAATAACGCCAAGGCCAAGACCACGAAGAGCAAAGGGGACGAAGCGGACTCCCCCGGCAAGATCCTTGCCGGGTGACAGTTCTAGCAGCCCCGGCAAGACCCTTGCCGCGACAACTCATCCCACGCCTACGGAGCAAATTACCCTTGAGTCCATTGCCCCCAAAGGGCAAGGATTTGGGAGACATCCCCGTGGCGGCATGCAGATCTTTGTGAAGACATTCAAGATCAGATACACAGTAAGGAGACGACAACCCTTGGCGGGATCCCAGCCGAGGAAGACCACAAGGCCCCCGGCAAGCGCCTTGCCGGGGATGACAGCAGGCGCCTCGGCAAGACCCTTGCCGAGGCCCCGGCAAGGCCCTTGCCGAGGACACCCGCAGGGCCACCATCAGGCCCACGCCGACTAAACCTCCACCACCGCATGCATTCAGTTGCCGACCCAACCAGCTGGGCAGGCACCCGTGTGGCGGCATGCAGATCTTCGTGAAGACCCACCACTGCGCCACCTCAGCTGCCTGCCTACCTACATGGCATCGCAGGCATCGCTAGCCAGGGCGTGTGTCAACACAAGAAGGAGCGGCGATGGACGAGACAGATCTCTTCCTCGTCCCCGATAAAGCAAGGACACCTAAGCAAGACGCATTAAATGCGCCTTGTCATGTAATGTGAGGGATAACCTCACATCACTGTACCCTTTCCACCTCCTGTGTGCCACTGTGGCAACCCCTTTTTCTATAAAAGGAGGCCCGAGGCGACCAGGAGAAGGATTCGGCTTTTTGGAGCTCCTCACGCCCCATAGCTAGCTCAAGAACACAGATATACAATCTACCAAAGCAGGAGTAGGGTTTTACGCATCCTCACGGCCCAAACCTGGATAAACGAACTGTGTGCTATCTGTTTGATCCGCTCTTCTCACGACCCCGCGCCCCGCTAACCACAGTAGGGATTCTTGTGATCCCATAGGTGTCGTTCCCACTGACATCTCTGGCGCGCTAGGTAGGGGGGGAGTTGTGAGAATCGGCTTTAGCAGTTAGTTTGGCGCTTCTTCATCATCATGGCGCCCAAGAAGAAGACGACGGTGGCGGTTGGCCAGTCGGAAGCCGGACAACCCGTCCCGACGCGGGCGAGCAGCGGCCCGGTCGTAGAAAGGACCCGGGGCGCTACTTGCGAACACCAACACCATCCCAACAGCCGGAGTTTGGGAGGTGGCGATGTTTGTGCGCCTGGTATCAGGCCACACGTCGCCAAATCCAAAGGCAGAGCCAAGCCCTTCGCTGGTGGAGCGGAGCCTTCTAGGGTCATCACCGCCCCGCCCGAAGGCGACGCAAGGGCCTCCAAGACTCCCACATCGGTGCCAACAGCGCGCTCCTCCAAGGCAGCGCGCGACGAACGGCGTAATCACGCCGAAGATCCCAGGTGTCGCCACGGGAAGAGCCCCGAGCGCCACTCTTGGGACGTAGAAGACCTGCCCACTCGCCGAGGCGCTGGTGAAAACGGCATGCGACCGCGGGATCGTGATAGAGCTCCTTCTGACATGGTCAGAAGTCGAAGCGTGCCGTGATCCGTGCAGGTTTCGCTGCCACCGACGCCAGCAGAGGCACTGGCGCGCGCGCAATTGCTCCCACTACGGGGAAAGTCGACGAATGGAGAGCCACTATCCGAAGCCTTGTTGCGGTGGCCAACAAAGACGAACCAAGTCCGGTGGGGCCCCCGGGTCGATGCTCCGATGGAGTCCCGCGGACCAGTGGCGGAAAAGCCGGCGGCGCCGCGACCACGGTGCATTCACCTCTTCCCCATCCGGTACCACGGACGCCGGCTCGTCGCGACGTCGCGGGCGGCGACATCTCCATAGCATCGTCTGAACCGCGGACCCACTGTGACCAGCGCCAAGTTCTTCGGGAACGAGCCCATGAAGACGCTCGAACCACTATCGAGCGCCGGCGCAGAGCGCGCCACCAGTCAGACAGGCGAGCAGGGCCTGCTGTGAACCACCCGGCCCCGGAGAGCCCTGGAGGCCTACCTTACGAGGTAGGCTGTCCGACTTTTACCCGTGAGCTACGACAGTTCTAGTGGCCCACTCACCGCACCTTCAAACTTGACGTTGGCGAAAAGTACAACGGCAAGACTCACCCATCTGAGTTCCTCAGCATCTACACCATCACGATGCAAGCCGCCAGAGCCCGCGACGATAAGGTGCTTGCGAATTACTTTCCATTGGTTCTTAAACCCAACGCCATGTCGTGGTTGATGCACTTGCCGGTAGACTCTATTTCCTCCTGGTCGGATTTGTGCCATGAGTTTGTGGGCGCCTTTACTGGAGGTCATCAAGCCCATGGCCAAGCAAGCGACCTGCATGTCATTCCCCAGAAGGGAGGCGAGAGTCTGCGCAAGTATATACAGAGGTTCGACTGGGTACAGTACAATATCCCTGATGTTCACCCTGCCACCATCATCAGCGCGTTCCATCAGAACGTGCGTAACCGTAAGATGCGCGAAGAACTGGCAATGAACAAGGTGAAAGATGTGGCAGAACTCTATGTTCTTGCTGACAGATGTGCCCGAGCTGAAGAGGGAAGGAAGTACCCCGGCGAAGATGCCCACGAGGAAACCGACCCCTCAGATGAGGATACTGCCGCCCCGGCGAAGAAAGGTCGGCGCCGCAACAGGAAGCGCAAAGGTAAAGTTGTGCTTGCTGTCGAGGGATCTGACGACACCGGCTCCACCAAGAAAACCAAGGCAGATAACCCCGGCAAGGAAATTGCCGGATGTGTCGCCTGCCGGGCCATGGCGGCTGCCGAGAAGCCAGGAAACTCCGACAAGCAATACTACAAGATCCATCGCACCAAAGGCCATGATCTCCAGAACTGCCGATAGGTTGAGCTCCTTGCTGAGAAGCAGAGGGCTGAATATGAGAGGCGGGACAAGGAGAAAGGCCAGGACGGTGCTAAGGGGTCCGGCAAGAAGCGTGACGGCCAGGCGGCCGTCGCAGCAAAGATAAACAGAAGGAGAGGCCCGCCCGGGGCCGTGAAAAAAAGCCAGAAGACGATGATCACGAAGAGGACGATGAGTCTGGTGACCAAGAATTTCAGAAAGCTACAGAGGCCATGTGCGTCAATGGCGGTGCCTCGCTGCATACCTCTCACCGCCAGCTTAAACAGTGGGCGCGTGAGATTACAGTGGCAGAACCGTCGTTTGATGCTCAAAGGCCGCTGAAGTGGTCCAGCACACCTATCATTTTTGACACTGAGGATCACCCTGATCGGACTACTGTAGTCGGGTGCTTGCCATTGTTGGTTTCACCAACAATACGCAACCTCAAGGTGACAAAGATGCTAGTCGATGGCGGGGCCGGTCTGAACTTAATCTTGTCTGCCGTGATCGAGAAATTGTAGATTCTTGATGAAGACCTCGAAGAGACGGGCATGTTTTAGGGGTTCAACCCGGGAAGAAGTCAACGAAAGGGAAAGGTCACGTTGCCCGTGACTTTTGGGAGTGATCTGAACTATAGGACAGAAAGGATTGTGTTCGACGTTGCCAAGATCCCCTTGCCTTACAACAGGATCCTTGGCCGCCCAGCGCTGGCCAAGTTCATGGCGGCGTCACATTACACCTACAACACCCTGAAGATGCCGGGGCCTGTGACGATCATCACCGTCCCATCAGACAAGAAGGATGTGCTAATTTGCACTGACCAACTCTACCAACAAGTAGTTGCAGCAGCCGCCACTGCTAAGGCGCTTGCTCCTGCCGCAGGAGCCCCGGGAAGGCAAAAGAAGAAGACCGGTGAGAGCTCAGGCACCCACTCCGGCAAGTGCACCTCTTTGGAGTGTAGCGCTCCCGTCGAGGACGTGCCAGAGAGCTCCGCCGACAGAAACAAGAAGTCTAGGGCCACACCGCCGGGAACCAAGAAGGTTTCTGTCAAGGAGGGCGGCACGGGAGGAGCTTTTACCATAAGCTCCACCCTTGACGACAAATAAGAAGACGCGCTCGTCACCTTCCTGCGGGCGAATGTCGATGTGTTTGCATGGCAAGCATCCGACATCCCCGGCGTTCCTAGGGAGGTGATTGAGCACCACCTTGCTGTCTGTCCTCATGCGCGGCCCGTCAAGCAGAAGGTCAGAAAGCAAGCTTTGGAACGACAAGAGTTCATCACAGAGGAGATCCGGAAACTGGAAGCAGCGGGTTTGGTAAGAGGAGTGCTCCATCCAACGTGGTTGGCCAATCCGGTGGTAGTGCGCAAGGCAAATGGGAAGTGGAGGCTGTGTATTGATTACACAGATATTAATAAGGCTTGTCCCAAAGACCCCTTCCCATTGCCGCGCATCGACCAGATTGTTGACTCCACAGCTGGGTGTGATCTGTTGTCATTCCTCGATGCCTACTCCGGCTACCACCAGATCTTCATGACAAGGGAAGATGAAGAG
This sequence comes from Triticum dicoccoides, assembly GCF_002162155.2. NCBI lineage: Eukaryota > Viridiplantae > Streptophyta > Magnoliopsida > Poales > Poaceae > Triticum > Triticum dicoccoides. Next base: position 588,368,065 of record NC_041382.1, on the reverse strand, counting down.
AAAATGGCATTCATCACCCCATGTGGTACGTATTGCTTTATACGGATGCCTTTCGGGTTGAAGAGTGCTGGTTCAACGTTTGCAAGGGCGGTCCAGATTGGTTTTGAACCCCAGCTCCATAGAAATATGGAAGCTTATATGGATGATATAGTGGTCAAAACCAAGAACAGGGCAACCCTCATATCATATTTACAAGAAACATTTGCAAACCTACGCAAGATCAATCTCAAGCTGAACCCTGAGAAGTGCGTCTTCGGCGTCCCGTCTAGCAAGCTTCGCGGGTTCTTTGTGTCATAGCATGGGATAGAGGCCAATCCGGACAAGATCAAAGCTATAGAGCAGATTGAAGCGCCCAAGCGAGTCAAGGATGTGCGTCGGCTTGCTGGTTGCGTTGCCGCAATGAGCAGGTTCATTTCCAAGTCCGCCGAGCGCTCCCTTCCCTTTTTCAAGATTTTTAAAAAGGCGGGCCCGATGGAGTGGACGCCAGAAGCTGAAGCAGCATTGCAAGATTTGAAGAGGTACCTCTCCTCCGCGCCAATACTAGTTGCGCCTAGGCCACAGGAACCGTTGCTGCTGTACCTGGCGGCAACGAACCAGGTGGTCAGCGCTGCACTAGTGGTGCAGAGAGAAATTGATGATGAGGTAATAGCAGCGACGGAGCCCGATGCCACCGATGCCGAGACGACACAGCCAATTGAAGTGCCGCCGAAGAAGAAAATGATGCAGCACCCGATCTACTTTGTTAGTTCCCTCCTGTAGGGGGCTAGATCGAGGTACTCCGGTGTGCAGAAATTGCTCTTCGGCCTTCTTATGGCCTCGAGGAAGCTGCATCACTACTTTCAGGCACATGAAATCACTGTCATCACTCGCCTCCCTCTGCAACGGATATTGCACAATCCAGACGCAACGGGAAGGATCGTAGAGTGGGCACTGGAACTGTCCAGCTTTGGCCTCAAGTTTGAGAGTACCTCGGCGATTCAAAGCCGAGTATTGGCGGAGTTCGTTGCAGAATGGACCGCGACGCTTGACGAAGAAACCCAAGAGACTGCTCTCCCCGGCAAGGAGGCAAGTTGCGACTGGATCATGTACTTTGATGGAGCTTTCTCCTTACAGGGCGCCGGGGCTGGCATACTGCTTGTTGCGCCCACCGGAGAGCACCTCAAGTACGTGATCCAGATGCACTTCCCTAGGGAGGTTTCAACAAACAATACGGCTGAGTACGAAGGGCTGCTTGTCGGTCTTAGGATCGCGGCGGACCTCCGAATCAAGAAACTCATCGTCAGAGGCGACTCACAACTTGTCGTCAAGCAAGTCAACAAGGATTACTAGAGCCCGTTGATGAAGGTCTACGTCGATGAAGTGAGAAAGCTGGAAGAGCATTTTGATGGTATACAGGCAGAATACGTTCCCCGAGCGGAGAATGATATCGCCGATTACCTGTCAAAACGCACTGCCCTCAAGCTACCTGTGGAACCAGGTACCTTTGTGCTTCGGCTAACTCAGCCATCCGTTGACCCAACAACAAAGCAGAACAAGAGGAGAAAATCAGGGCCCGACAAGTACTTTCCCGCCGAGCTCCCTGAAGCCACCGGCAAGGATGTTGCCAGAGACACTGAGCCCGCCACGGGACGGCTAGCTCCGACAGAGCATCAAGCTCTTACCATGGAGACAGCCGCTCCGATAGCGGAGGAAATGCCTTTAGTCCTCGCCGTCGAGCCCCAGGCTCCAGCATGGGCACAACATACCGTCCGATTCCTCCAAACAGGGGAACTTCCTAAGGAGCAGGAAGAAGCGGAAAAAGTAGCCCGTCGCTCTACTATGTTCTAGTTCGTCGATGACGTCCTGTACAGAAAGAGGCCGAACGGCGTGAAATTGAAGTGTGTCCCTCGAGAGGAAGGACTGGGGATGTTAGCGGAGATACATGGAGGCATATGTGGATCCCACATCGGGTCAAGGGCCCTTGCCGGCAAAGCGTTTCGGCAAGGCTTCTTCTGGCCCACCGCCCTCCAGGATGCGACGACACTAGTCACCAGGTGTGAAGCGTGTCAGTTCCATTCAAAGAAGCTTCATCAGCCAGCTCAAGCCCTTCAAACATTCCTCTCTCCTGGCCTTTCTCGGTCTAGGGGCTCGACATACTGGGCCCTTTCCCCCGCGCTGTCGGGGGCTTTGAGTACTTGTACGTTGCAATCGACAAGTTCACAAAGTGGCCAGAAGTGGAAGCAGTGAGGAAGGTCACAGCACAGTCAGCCGTCAAGTTCTTCAAAGGACTGGTGTGCCGTTTTGGTGTACCCAATAGGGTTATCACCGACTACGGCACGCGGTTCACAAGCCACACCTTCATGCAATATATTCAAGACCTCGGTAGCAATGTCTGTTTCGCTTCCATTGCTCACCCACGAAGCAATGGTCAAGCTGAGAGGGCAAATGCTGAAGTACTGCGAGGCCTGAGGACAAAGACCTTTGACAGACTGCACAAGAGTGGAAGGCGTCGGATTAATGAATTGCCGGCGGTTCTTTGGTCAATCAGAACGACACCAAATCGAGCCATCGGCCAGACACCCTTTGCCCTGGTATACGGGGCAGAAGCAGTTCTCCCCACGGAACTCATATACGGGTCACCTCGAGTACTCGCTTATGACGAGCTTGAGCAAGAGCAATTGCGGCAAGATGACGCAACCCTCCTTGAGGAAGATCGTCTTCGGGCGGCTGTGAGAGCAGCGCGCTACCAGCAAGCCTTGCGCCGCTACCATAGCCGCAAGGTTCATGCCCGAAGCTTTGAGGAAGGCGACCTTGTTCTTCGGCGCGTTCAATCGACCAAGAATTCCAACAAGTTGACGCCAAAGTGGGAAGGCCCTTATCGGGTAATACGAGTCACCAGGCCCAGCGCAGTCCGCCTGGAGACCGAAGATGCCGTTCCGGTGAGTAACTCCTGGAACATTGAGCATCTTCGCAAGTTTTACCCGTGAGGCGCGGCTTGCCGGGCCCCCCGGCAAGCCACCTTTTGTGCGAGCCTTGCCGATGACGCATGTAACCCTTTGTACAAAGCCAGGCGCAGACCCTGAGCATAAATAAATGAAGCACTGGCGCCCTAAGTTATAGCATGCATGCTAGGTCGAGTCTCGTCATTGGTTAGGGTTGATAGTGCTTAGCGGCGACTAACCCCTAGCTTAGAGGTCGAGTGTGCATCTCTTTGTCTTTCTTTTGTCTTCTTTGGTTCATGGACACACAGATATCCGTGCCGAACCACTTGGGGAGGAAAAAAAGAGGAACAGACCAGCATCTAGCCCCCGGCAAGCCAGTATTGCCGGGGGCTGCAAGAGCAAAGATTCACCCACGGCGAACCAGGGTTGCCACGGACTGCAGCTTCAGATAAGTTCTTCATCCCTTATCATGCATTCCATTATGGACTGAGGTATGTGAAACCTCGTTTTCCCCTAAGCTACCGTGCTCCCCTAACTCTAGGCCCTAGGGCTCGTTCCTGGGGCCAAGTTTGGTCGTAGTCGCGGCAGCGAAAGGATGAAACAAGGAGCCTGAAGCCGCCTCATCCCTGCCTCCGCCAAAGGCGCAAGGAAGGTCGAGCGAAGTGTGGAGACGGCAAGGCCTGTTGCCGGGCAAGGAAATGTTTGTCTTGAAGATATCAAGGATTTACTCCTTGTCGTGAGTTCCACGTGCAAACAAATGACCCGGCAAGCATCCCTTTTTCATTAAAAAAACATTCCGCTCAGGTACAGTCCATAGGGAATGAAAAAACATGAATGATGGGATTACAAGTTTTAAATTCAACAAAGGCACGAAGGCTTACAAACTAAAACGAGGTAAGGTGCCCGTAATCCCTTTCTTGTCCCTCTCCTCAGGAGGCAGGTCAAGGAGGCGAAAAGGACAAAAGGAGCGCCTAGGCGAGCTACGGGTGGCAGAAGACACCAAGAGAACATTTTGGTGGCCGTCCAAAGGCTGGATGGTGATGGCGGCGCCGGAAGCAGAGCTCGAAGACAAGGCGGCAGGACGTCAGCACGCGTCAAAGGCATCGGTGCCCGCGTACTCCGACTTGACGGCCTTGCCGCCCGCCCTCTTCCTCTTCCACAGCCTCCCAACGCCAGCCGCCTAAGGAGACGACCCCGACAAGTTCAAGGAGCCGGCGACACGGATGATCGGGTCGCCAGTGCCGCACAGAGCGGCACCCGACACCTAATCGGACCCGTCATCCTGCCGCCTACTACCCTTGTCGTCGATGCCGCTGTCCTCCTCGTCACTCCCGCCCGAGGAGGAGTCTTCACTATCAGAAGCGCTCTCCACGCAGCACCTTGCACGGGTCCCAAAGAGCCCGAAGACCTTGATGGAGAGAAGGCCACCCTCCATTTGCTTAAAATGGAGAGTGAGCCCCTCCGTCAAGCGGTGGATATGAGCAAACATCTTCCATCCCCGACGAAGATACATCACGTGAGGGGCAGGGAAGTCGACGCGGACCCGCGTGCCACTGATCCCGCAGCCCCTCATGTGCAGCCGCAATGACTCCGGCGGATCCAGCTCCATCTCCCGCGCAAATGGAGTCGGGAGACGAAGGCAACGGCGCGGCGGCCAGCGCAGCCTAACGAAGAACTCACAAGGGTCATCCCCAACATGGCCCTCCATTGGAGGAGGAGCTGCTGGCGAAGGTGAGGCCTGCGCGCCACCCCGTCCTCCTCTTCCCCGAGCGCCCCGGCCTCGCCCACGGCCTCGCCCCCTCCCCCTTCCCCTCGCGGCTGGCTCTGCCACCGCAGGCGAAGGAGAAGGAGGGACGCATTGTCGAGCGGCGACCCTCGCCGCCACTGTTGAAGGACCGGGATTCCCTCTCTCCATGACGGATGGAAGGGAGGAGCAGAAGCTGAAGGAAGAAGAAGATGAAAGAATGTGGGACGCCATCCCCCCTCCCGATCTTTATAAAGGATCGGGGTTGGGGCTCGACCGCCCCGCTCGGCCAATCAAGATATGGAAGGCGCAGGGAGCCAGGACCGACCCGCCGCCCCAACCAGCGACGGCCCGGTTTCCCGCCTCCACCGTTTGCCACCCCAGGCGCATGGGAGACACGTGGCGGACGTTCAGAACCAAGGGGACGGGTGAGACGACCACTCCCCACCCCGTGATCGTGGGGAGTGGACGCCTTGACGACCGCGCCTCAGCCCCATTCAGTAAAAGGGCCGCGCCTCCACGCCTCCCTCCGTTTATGGGGAAGGTGCGAACAGCCCCTTTACTCTGATGTGACGCATGCCTACGGGAACCAACCCCACGCATGCCGCCCATGTCACACGCGCCTCCCCACGCCGCGCCACGCGCGGGAGTCGTGGGAAGCGCAGCGCGCGAAGAACCTTACCGCGGTAAAAACTGCCCCGCCTGCCCGCGCACCGTTTTTGGGCCTAGCCCAACAACGCGTTGCGCTTATGTGTGGCCCAGGCCCGGGGGCTCCTGTCGGTGTACAAAAAGAGGGGTACACTTTTTGTACCCCTATAACTGTGCACGGGCAGTCTGAGCCACGGGCACCACCACACCAAGCAAGGCAAGGGAGGTGAGCCAGGGTAAGACCAAAGCTCAAGAGAACTAGAACGACGCCAAGGCCAAGACCACGAAGAGCAAAGGGGATGAAGCGGACTCCCCCGGCAAGATCCTTGCCGGGAGATAGTTCTAGCAGCCCCGGCAAGACCCTTGCCGCGGAGACTCGTCCCGCGCCTACAGAGCAAATCACCCTTGAGTCCACTGCCCCCAAAGGGCAAGGATTCGGGAGACATCCCCGTGGCGGCATGCAAATCTTTGTGAAGACATTCAAGATCAGATACGCACTAAGGAGACGACAACCCTTGGCGGGATCCCAACCAAGGAAGACCGCAAGGCCCCAGGCAAGCGCCTTGCCGGGGATGACAGCAGGCGCCTCGGCAAGACCCTTGCCGAGGCCCCGGCAAGGCCCTTGCCGAGGCCCCGGCAAGGCCCTTGCCGAGGACACCTGCAGGGCCACCATCAGGCCCACGCCGACTAAACCTCCACCACCGCATGCATGCAGCTGCCGACCCAACCAGCTGGGCAGGCACCCGCGTGGTGGCATGCAGATCTTCGTGAAGACCCACCACTGCGCCACCTCAGCTGCCTGCCTACCTACATGGCATCACAGGCGTCGCTGGCTAGGGCGCGTGTCGACACAAGAAGGAGCGGCGACGGACGAGACAGATCTCTTCCCCGTCCCCGATAAAGCAAGGACACCTAAGCAAGACGCATTAAATGCGCCTTGTCATGTAATGCGAGGGATAACCTCACATCACTGTACCCTTTCCACCTCCTGTGTGCCACTGTGGCAACCCCTTTTTATATAAAAGGAGGCCTGAGGCGACCAGGAGAAGGATTCAGCTTTTTGGAGCTCCTCACGCCCCATAGCTAGCTCAAGAACACAGATATACAATCCACCAAAGCAGGAGTAGGGTTTTACACATCCTCGCAGCCCGAACCTAGATAAACGAACCGTGTGCTATCTGTTTGATCCGCTCTTCTCATGACCCCGCGGCCCGCTAACCACAATAGGGATTCTTGTGATCCCATAGGTGTCGTTCCCACCGACAAAGTGGCTGAGAGAGTGTCATGGCAATGGAAGGGTTTTGTCAGAATGTTGTTGGTCCACCCGAATGGGAGTGCGAGGCCATGGGTTCCGTGGTGTGGGTACAGTGTGCTACCTCTGCAGAGTGTATAATCTATCGATAGCCGAGTCCACGGTCACGGACACCTCGTAGTAGGTCCCACCATGAGTCAACGTTTAATAAAATTTGCACCCTAAGCTATGAACTTTGCATTGTTGAGGATGGCAGAAAGGCCATCGGGATATTCGGGACCAGATATTGGTCGTGGTTGTGATCGTCGTAAGGATCACGAGTTAATCTTGTTAAGACCACGTTGGTGGTTTGTCTGTGATCCGAGAATGATCACGGTTGGTAAGTTGTCCCAAGGGATGTTCGAGCATGATCACAACATGTTTGACATGTAGTGTTGCATTATTAATACTTGGTTAAGTATCATGATATTGTTTGCCATTATGATTATGCCTGTTGTGAGCTTGCAAGTACATTCAATGTACTGACCTGGCGTGTCATGCCAGATTTCAGGAAAGTCTCGTTGGAGAGGAGCGCTGCTCGAGTCTAGATCGTGTCCACATCGGTGTCCCTGTGATATGGAGCTTCCGCTACGACGTTATTCCGCTGCCACGTAGTTGTCCTGATCGAGGCCCCTTCATGTTCACTAAATAATGTACATATTGTTCGGCCGCACCGAGTGTGCCGCTTGGCCTCGACATCTGTTGTAATATAAACTCTATTCCGCTAGCATCAATAAAGCGGTTGTTTTTTGTACCAAGATGTTCTGTGTTGCCAGAAGACATGGTCTCTGGGCTGGCAATGCATGGTAAACCGGTCGCTCTGAGCCGGGGTGCCACAATGCTTGGTATCAAAGCCGCGCTGACTGTAGGCCATGCTAGACTGTGATGTGTTAACTGGACGTTAGATACGTGTTTAAGTTGAGTGCCGGTACTAATTTGTGTTGATTGTTGCGTTGCATGAATATGGTTTTTATTTTTTATGCTAACCTACTAATGGTTGTGGGTGTAGATTGCTCCGGTGCTGTATCCATGCCAGTTGCAGCTAATGCCGTACGCGTCACCGCACCTCCTTCGCAACGTGTGGCATCGGCTGTACCCTCTCGGAGATGACCCAGTGTATCGTTTGTACCGGGAGCATCTAGCTGATTTCGTGTATGAGTATCACGCAGTGGTCACTCTGCGCACTAGTTCCGATTCCAGCTCTTACACTCGTACTTCTCGGAGCAGTTACGCCTCCACCGCTTCTCAGGCTGTCCAGTTTGCTGCATTCGAGGTCCTTGTTGAGCTTCGCTACAACAACGTCCGAATGCAGAACCACCCAGGTTTCTATTACTACCCATCTCTGCACGAGAACGGTCGTGTCCGTTTCCCTCTCATTGATCCGGAGTCTGATAGTGTTGCTAGCCACCTTGCCCGTTATGTCACTGCTAGCTATCTCATGATCCACGAGCTGGCTCAAGAGCTGACTCATGCCCATACTTCTTTAGCCGCTACTTTAGTCACTTCTAGATCCTCCACTACTCCATCTTCTCTGGGATTTACCCCTTATATTCCCGTCAGCTCTAGCTCCCCTATTTCGCCGGTTACTCCTCTGAGTAGCACGGGCGTCTCGGCCGTGAACCCTCTCCGTACTCCTGCTGAGTGGGTCTCACTTCTCGCTACTCCTGTAGCCCCGATGCTTCATCCTACCCCTGCCCCTGAGGGAGATCCCTCAAGGCAGCGCCGTCGTGTTACCTTTAACTCGGAGGTTTCTGTTAACCATGTCAGTTCGGGATCCGAGACCGCTTCAGGGGAGGACGCCGCAGCACCAGCAGAGCAGTAGTATCTTTGAGTATTCGTAGTCGTTTGGATGATGTACGAATGTAGTCGTCCGAGTCATGATGTTTCTTTGCATGTATGAGAGTAGTTGAACCAGTCATGTTGTTTATCTTTCATGTATGAGTCTATGTATAATTATGTTGAGACTTTATTCGCCGTATTTCTTCGCTCTTTTGTTTTCTTCCAGGATTTGTCACTGGCTTTTCCCCAATTTTATTATTGGATGTTTCTCATCTCGATTGCATTGTCTTGGGAAAAATCCACAATAGGATGACGCGGGGAGGCAGCAGTAGCAACGTTCGTGAGGGAACCCCTGTTTGTCGTTCCACACGACAGGCGGCACATTCTCCCGAACCGTACGTTCCGCCACCACCTCCACCGCCAAATCCGCCCTCCACCGAGCAAATTTTGCGTATGTTTGAGGAAAGAAGGAACAATGATCTGATTGAAATATTAAGAAGTGTGCAAGCCATGGTTGGACAGAATGGAAATCAGAACAGTCATCACTCAAAGCTGTCAGATTTTCAAAGGACCAAGCCACCAAGTTTCAGTCAGATTGTTGACCCATTGGATGCAGACGATTGGTTGCGCACCATTGAGAAAAAGCTTGAGATTGCTCGTACCGAAGAAAATGATAAAGTTCCATTTGCAACTCATTATCTTGAAGGCGCAGCTGCCATATGGTGGGAAAGTACAAAAGCCATGTGGCCGGTGGATGAGCAAATCACTTGGGAAAGGTTTAAAGACCGGTTCCAAAAATATCATATCCCTGCGGGAGTTATGAAGACCAAGCAACATGAATTTCTCGCACTCGTCCAAGGAAATCAGTCTGTGGCAGAATAATTGCAAAAATTCAATCATCTGGCCCGTTACTCTCTTTATGACGTGGCCACCGAAGAAAGGAAGATTGACAGATTTCTTGGAGGCCTAAATCCGCAACTCCGGTGTACTCTCAGTATGCTTGATTTCCCAGATTTCCAAACTCTGGTGAACAAGGCTTTCATTGCTGAATAGGAGCACAAGCTTATAGCAGATAATAGGCCTGTTAACAACGATAACAAGCGTAAGTTTGAGCCAAAGAAGGATGGGCAACCCGCGCAAAAGGCTCGTACCTGGCAGCAGACTCAGGTGGAATATAAGCCAAATTGGCAGCAAAATGTTAACAAGACCACCACTCAAGTCAGGAATGTCGTGACCAACGCAACACATGAGGAGCGTTAGCACAATAATTCTTGCTTCAATTGTGGCAGAACAGACATTATGCCAGACAGTGCCCCAAGAACAACAAAATGAAAGCCCTAAGCAGGCCACAAGTCAACTTTATGGAGTCATGGCCAACCCAGCAAAACTTCACTGGGCACGTGCATCATATCCCCGCTGATGAAGCCCAAGAGAAGCCAGAAGTCGTCATTGGTATGTTTTCTGTCAATGACATACATGCCATAATTTTATTTGACTCTAGGGCTTCCCATTCTTTTATTTCTCGGAGTTTTGCTGCCCAAAACAACTTTCCTTGCACGCTTTTGGGCAAAAACATGCTGGTACAAACCCCGGGATCTATAATCAAGAGCAATCTGGTCTGCCGTGATCTGGAAATCAATATCAACGGAGTCTACTTTCCAACCTCTCTGATCATCATTGAGTCTGAAAAGTTGGATATTATATTGGGTATTTATTGGCTGACCAAATATCAAGTTTGCATAAATTGTGCAACCCGAGAAGTCACTTTGACCAGTCTGAATGGGCAGTCTACCAAATTTTATGCTCGCAAGAATATACCCAAACAAGAATTGGTTTGCACGGCTGTGGCTGAATTAGAATTTATTCTTGTGGTCAGCGAGTACCCTGGTGTATTTCCAGAAGAACTGCCAGGCATGCCACCAGATCGGGAACTGGAGTTTGCAATAGATATTATGCCCGGAACTGCACCATTATACAAGAAGTATTACCGGATGCCCTCATCAGAATTAGTGGAGCTAAAGAAACAGCTTGATGAATTGCTCTAGAAAGGTTATATTCGTCCCAGCTCTTCACCATGGGGATCACCTGCTATTTTCGTGGACAAAAAGGATGGTAGTCTCCGCATGTGCGTAGATTACCGCCAGCTGAATGAGGTCACCATCAAAAATAAATATCCACTGCCAAGGATTGATGATCTGTTTGATCAGCTCAGTGGGGCTAAGGTATTCTCTAAATCGATTTACGGACCGGATATCATCAGCTCAAGATTCAAAAGGAGGATATTCCTAAGACCGCATTCACTACTCGGTACGGTCTTTATGAATATACCGTGATGTCCTTTGGCCTCACCAATGCCCCTGCTTTCTTCATGCATATGATGAACAAATTATTCATGGACGTCCTCGGCAAATTCGTGGTAGTCTTCATCGATGACATCCTCATTTACTCCAAGGGTGAAGAAGAGCACAAGGATGACCTCCGAGCAGTGCTGCAATGACTCCGCGACCATCAGCTATACGCCAAATTCAGTAAATGCAAATTTTGGCTCAAGCAAGTTGGATCTCAGACATGTACTATCCGCCAAAGGTATAGCCGTGGACCCGAGCAAAGTAAAGATGTGCTCGATTGGGTGCCGCCCACGACTGTGACGCAGATCCGGAGTTTTCTCGGATTGGCGGGATATTACCGTCGTTTTATTGAAGGGTTTTTGTGGGGACCCCGACTCATAAGTCGTGATCACCGAATGCACGTGTATAGTGATCCCAGAGATCAATGCTCACTGAACACACAGAAGCTGAATAACAAGAGTCTTACATCCATACATACCGTCTTACACAAATTATGACCATTATGGTCAAGTCTTACATTGATAAAGCCTTAAGGGCTAAACATCAAATGAAACACAAGCAGCAGAAATCTTCATCGATGAGTAGAGCCCATGCCATCTGCCTTAACCCAACAGGCATTCTGACTGGGAAACGTCCTAGTTCGCATGTTCGTCTCCAAAGGACTCTTCTTCGAACTTCGGTTCTTCCATGCCTGGCCAATTAAATAACCAGTGGCAAGCCAATGAGTACTTTGAATGTACTCACAAGCAAGTCATGTTTTGGCTCAAGATACAACAATGCATGACATAGGTAAATTTTTGCAGAAAGCTGATTTTGTCGTGTTATGACATGTTCAATAACTGGTAAACCATGCATCACATGGATTCAAGTAACCATAGTGGCTGGTTACAGATATCAACATAAAGGGAGAGGGATCCAACCCAACTCATTCATGTCAATTCCTTTGACTTGACCCAAGAAGTACTTCCCACACACACTGGTTTGTAAACAAGTGGACGTAGCCCAAGATCGGTTACCCAACTGTCCTTGACCATGGACACGGCTATTCGAATAGTTTTACACTCTGCAAAGGTTGCACACTTTACCCACAAGATCCAGGGAACTTCCGTGTCATCCATGACTCACGGTACCTCAAGTACCCGGGGTAAGCACCCGATCACTATCTTTCCCTAGACGACACTAACATGGAGTCCACTCGTTGTTCCGTATCCTCGATGTACATCATACGAGACTCACTCGAGATCGTAACATCCGAGAGGGGACACAACGGTGTATCCGGTGCCCTGTGAAAACAGTCATGGCCGCCCTACCTGGCACGACCTCGTCCCGAGAGAGCGCACAAACAACTCTCCTGTCACTAGTAATGCGGGCTCCAAGCTAGTATCGGCCTAGGTAATCAATAATGCCCTTTCCCATACAAGGGTAGAGTGGTTGCGCATGTAAGGTTGGAATAACGGTCGCAACTTAAACCAATCTGTTTTGAAAAACAACACACACACTTGCCTCGGTACACCACTTCGTCATCAAGTGGTTACCCAACTCATCATCTCCCCCGGGCATAAGTGGCACCCGATGGGGGTTTTCGAGAAGTCTTTTGAAAATACTTTGCCTCCATCACCATGCATATTCCCGTCCCTTTTTGCGTAGCACTACTTTACCATCCTATCTACTCACACCGGCATAACCCTCATAAGGAGGTAGGGTCATGCACAATGCAAGTATCAACAAGGAAGTAATAGAGGCAACCCATCAAAGTGGTTACCATCTCATCATGATTCCGATGCAACACTAATAAAGTGCTATATGACATGCATAAAAAGGGTTTCATAGACATGGTCAAAGGGCTGCTTGCCTGACTCGGCAAAGTCTTCTGGGTCTTCAAATTCTTCAGGTCCAACTCCTTCGTCGGCAACGCAATCTATCGTCGCAAATAATAACGAGAAAATTAAGGTAATAATAAAACAGAAAAACTAAAGTGCTCAGAAAAATGTCAACTCATTTTTGTTAAATACTAGGTTGAAAACTAAGAAGGGGACAATTCCTAGTTTTGGTTTTGGAGTAGCAGAATAGAAGAAATGGATTTTTAGAGAGGTTTAAATATATTCAAATTTGAATCTGAATATGAACAATACATAAAAGTTGTTTGGACATGAGTGAAAATTATACCATTAAATAGGTGGGATTTTTAGAAAAATATGGGAGTTGGAATTATTTCATTTGGATGAATATTTAATCCAGTGGAATTTTTGGAAAAGTTACAAAAAAAGAAAAGGAAAAAGGCCACTGTGCAACTGGGCCTATTCGGCCACAGTGCAGCAGACCCAAGGGGAATCCAGCTCGTGCAAGGCTGCCACGTCGAAGGCGTATTTCGGAAATACGCCTCCAGCCGACACAGCGAACCGGTACGCGCGCGCGTGTGTTTTAAACCTGACGTGTGGGACCCACATGTCAGGACGTGAGGCTGACGAACGGGCCCCACGGCCGTCGTCATCAACCTTGGGTCAGAGAGGGCGGCGAGCTCACCGGCGCCGCTGTGGTCGACGGCGAGGCGATCTGAGGGCACTGGCGTGCTCAGGGCGGAGTCGCCGTTCGGGTGGAGGTGGAGGTGGTCGCCGGGGTGCAGGGGTTCGCCGGCGACGAGGAAGCCGGTGGCAGAGCTTCGGGAGGTGCTTGCCCCGGTCGATTCCGGCAGCAAAAGAGAGGGGAAACATAGGAGGAATGGTCAGGGAGGTGTGGCGGGTCCAGATCGAGAGAGAGAAGGGGCGGAGAGAGCCCGTACCCCGAGATCAACGACGACCCGAGGCGGCGGAGCTCGATCTCGAGCTCGGGTGCTCCTAGAGGGGAGTGGAGGGCACAGGGGGCCTGTTTGGAGTAGGTAGGAGCGAGTGGTGGTGAGTGAGAGGCTCGGGGAGTCCTTTAAGTAGGCGAGCCACGGCTCACCGTAGACCCATTCGCCGGCGAGGTTGTTGCCGTTGCTGTGGGTCACGGGGGCGCGCGTGGGCATGTCTGGGGTGCTCGTGGGTTTGGTCTAGAGTGAGGGAAAGAAGAGAGATAGGGAGCAGGGGGCCAGAGGCACCGCGCGTGTGAGCACGCTCACTGGTGCGCTCGGGCGGTCGCTGCGCGTGCGAGCTGGGGTGAGAGGAGGGAGAAGGAAGAGGGGGACCAGGGTTTAGCGTGCCACGGATGCCGAGGCGCATCGTCGGGCGTGCTGAGGAGGCCCAAGGTGGCCGGAGGCGATTGGAAGGGGGTGGCTACAGTGCGGGAGCGCACTGTAGCGCGCTCCAGAGCGCCCAAATGGTCGGCATGGCCATTTTCTATGCAGTGTGGGCACGGCCAAAGGTGTCTGGTGGCTCTACGGAGGAGTAAAGAAGTAGGAGATGGCCTTGGATGCCCTGGGTGGCCAGTAGGAGAGGAGGGAGGTAGAAGAAGAGGGAGAAATGGGCTGTCCAGAGAGAGAAAGTGGGGCTTTACCCATCCAATAATTGAACTGTGGATTTGCCATTGTTACTGGAGGTGAAAGGGGACTAGGAGGGGTTGTGGTAAAGAGTGGAGCTCATGGAGATTAGTGGAAGAGCCCCAAACAGGGTTTTTAGTTGACATGTAGAAGGTGTTTGATATGGTTTTGGGGTACTTGCACTAATTTACTTCTTGTGGCACTTGGCAGGGGTGTTTGTCATGACAAAATGACAGGGGAAAAGGAAGATGAGCTCATTTGGAAGAGTTTGCTAATGAAGCTTTGGCAAACCCTAGAAATTAGCAGAAATGAACTTGTGTAGATCTAGTTGAGAAAATCACTTCTCCTTGATGCACCACTTGGTGTAGTGGCCTCATTTGGTCATATGAACATGCCCACAAAAGTTGGGGTCAAGGAGAGAAAGTTGGTAGTAAAAACTTGTTCAAATTTGATTCTGGTCAGAGAGGGTTTTGGGGCTTTTTGGTGAACCAAAATTACCTTAATTGACATGAGGCTTTGCGTGGTGATAACAATATGCATTTGTGACTTGTTGGATTTTCCTTGGATTTTTATGAAAATATTTCCTGTAGAAATATTTCAAATCCTTGAAATGGGCAGAAATGGTTTTGGCAGGCTTTTGTCCAATATTTTGATCATGACCATATGTTGAAACTCTTATGTATGGGAAATATATGCCCACTGAGTTTCCCTGATTTTTCTCAAATATTTTTAAAACAATAAAATATTTTTTCCCTATTAAAGACCATTTCTGGCCCTAAGAAAAAGCTTTTAAATAAAATAGGAAAATAACTTTTAAAAATATCTTTTTGTGGTTTATGGGAATCCTATATCTAATAAGTTTCAAATATACTCTTTGAAATATTTTTCATACCCCAAATCAGGTACTTGCAGTGCAAACCTCAATCCAGGGGTTTTTGGAAAACTAATTTTTGAAAATACTATTTGGCCAAATTATTTTTGTAAGAAAATACTATATTGCACTATACACATGGCATGATCATTGGGCAGAAGTTTGGGACAAGGAGATGAAGTACAGAAGGTGGAGTAGTTGACTTTAAAGAGCACTTGAAAAACCACACAGAGAAATCCAACCCCAAAATAAAAGCCAAATAATGCAAAAGTTTTTGTTGGTCCAAATTTTCATGCTTTATTAATGCAAATGACATGTTACAAAATGCAGGGTGTGACAGTTTTCCAAGATTGCTAAACCCATGACGGAACTGCTCAAAAAGGACAAAAAGTTTGAATGGACGGAGGACTGTGAGAAAAGTTTTACGAGTTAAAGATACATCTGAAAACTGCACCTGTATTGACTCTCCCAGACATTTACCGCAGTTTTGATGTGTATTGTGACGCCTCCAGGCAAGGCATTGGCTGCGTACTTATGCAAGACAACAAGGTTGTGGCATATGCATCGCGACAGCTACGGCCCCACGAGGGAAATTACCCTACTCATGATTTGGAATTGGCTGCGGTGGTTCATGCGTTAAAAATTTGGAGACACTATCTCATTGGAAAAAAGTGCCAAATTTTTACCGACCACAAGAGTCTCAAATACATCTTTACTCAGCCAGACCTAAATCTCCGTCAGCAAAGATGGCTAGAGTTGGTCAAGGATTATGACCTTGGAATAAATTACCACCCGGGTAAGGCCAACGTGGTTGCATATGCACTCAGTCGAAAGCCTGTCAGCTTAAATGTGATCTTGAGATCATTGCCTCCCGAACTCCGAGAGGAGATCGCTCAGCTCAACTTGATCATAGTGGATGTTGGCCTCGCTAATATTTTGGAAGTTACTCCCACACTTGAGATGGAGATCCGCAAGGCCCAGCCCGCAGACGCCAAGCTACAAAGACATGCCAAGAGCCAGATGGCAGATCAGGCCCCTGATTTCTCCGAGGACAAATTCGGTACCCTCCGATTCCGTGGACGAATTTGTGTGCCCAATCAACCGGACTTGAAGAAGAAAATCCTGTTAGAAGCACACGAATCCTCATATTCCATTCACCCGGGAGGTACGAAAATGTATGAGGATCTTAGACAAATATTCTGGTGGGATGGAATGAAGAAAGACATTGCCTATTTTGTAGCCTGTTGCGACATATGCAACAAGGTGAAGGCAGAGCATCAGAAGCCAGCCGGACTCCTCCAACCGTTGTCGGTTTCACAGTGGAAATGGGATGACGTTTGTATGGATTTCATTACGGGATTGCCTAAGACTCAGCGAGGCAAGGATGCAATCTGGGTTATAGTCGATACCCTAACCAAGGTCGCTCACTTCATTCCCATCAGCACCAGATATACGGTAAATAAACTTGCACAGCTGTATGTATCCAGAATAGTCAGTCTGCATGGAGTACCCCGAACTATCACTTCCGACCGAGGTTCCTTGTTTACCTCCGCTTTTTGGTCCCGTCTCCATCAAGCCTTGGGGACAGCTGTGAAATATAGTACTGCTTATCACCCTCAGACAGATGGACAGACAGAGCGGGTAAATCAAATACTAGAAGATATGTTGTGAGCCTGTGTGCTAGCCAAAGGGGCTAAATGGGAAGATTGCTTGCCATATGCTGAGTTATCTTATAACAACAGTTTCCAGACCAGCCTAAAGATGTCACCATATGAAGCTCTGTATGGCCGTAAGTGCCGCACTCCTTTAAATTGGTCTCAAACTGGAGATAGTCGTATCTTCGGAATAGATCTCATGATGGAAGCTGAGAAACAAGTTAGGGAAATCAGAGACAGATAGCAATTGGCCAAATCTCGACAAAAGAGTTATTATGATGCAAAGCATCGGCAGGTCAGTTTTGAACCCGGAGAACACGTATACCTCCGAGTCACTCCTATGAAAGGAGTCAAGAGATTTCAGACTCGTGGAAAACTGGCACCCAGATTTATTGGTCCATTCCCGATTATGTCTCGAGTGGGTATTGTTGCATATCAACTGGAACTACCTCCTGAATTGGCAGACGTGCACAACGTGTTCCATGTTTCGCAATTGAGATGATGCATATTCCCACCTGAGAAAAGGACTGCTATGGCTGAGATAGAGTTGACAAAAGATTTAACTTATGAAGAGAGGCCGTTTAAAATTTTGGATCTGATGGAAAGGGTCACTCGCAGTAAAGTCCAAAAATTTTACAAGGTTCAATGGGAGCATCACACAGAATCAGAAGCGACTTGGGAGCGGGAAGAATTACTTAGGGATCATTATCCAGAGTGGTTTTCCCAAGCAACTGAATCTCGAGGATGAGATTCATTCTAAGTGGGGGAGGTTTGTGACAGCCTGGTTTTGCCCTCTCTTATTTGATTGATCTCCATTTGAAAATTTTCCGAAACTTGGAGTTCTTGAATCTTTTCATATGGACTTAAACACTTGGGCATCCTTGGCTTTCACCCAAGTGCTCCACTTCCCTCCTAAATCATCATTTCTCTTCTGATCCACCCCCAAATTAATCTATGGAATAGTTTTATTAAATGAAAAATATTCATTTTCTCTCAAAAACCCTAGCCAGATCAGTTTGCTTCAAAGCAACCCTAATTTTTATGGCTTAGAAAAATCTGAGATAATTCACAAATATTCTGTGAACCCTAGGGCACCTCCCTGAGCAAAAATATTTCATCACTTTTTGGAATATTTTTGCTACAGAAAATATTTTCTGTTCTGGATAGAAATGGTGGTTTCTACAGCAACTACCATTTTACTTGCTCCTTTTGACCTGAACTTTCTTGTGAATCTTTACCACAGTAACTCATGACTAGCCTCCAAAGCACAGCCTCTAACTGCCAGCCGTTTGACCACAGTAACTGTTAAAAGTTACTGATCAGGAACTTACATGGCTTGTAAAAACCTCTCTATTGCACCTGGATCCAAACCAAATCGTGGTAACACTCAAAACTACCACGAACAACATGCCAGACATGAAGTTTATGCTTAGATCGGCCTGATGTCATAGTTCACGCGGTGACCACATTCGTCCAGGGGTGTTGGTATGCATGTCAACGAGCTCTGAGTGTCGTCGAGCGCTCTATTCGCGCGTGCTCGCTTCCCTCGCCTGCCCGAGCGTGCCAAACCATGCAACCATCTTCGTCTCAACACCATTAACCTCCCTCTAGCCCTCGCCGATGCCGGAGCTCGCCGCAGCGAGCACGGGCAAGGTCCGGCCAGCCCAACAGTGTGGAGCGCACTGTGCTCGTCGCCTTCCCCTCGATCATGTGCTCGTCTCCGTCCGCCCACAGTTGTCGCGTGACCTGCGTCGCCTTCTTCCCCTCTCACTAACGTCGCTCGTCGCCGGGCGCCGTGGACAGGTGTCCACCGGCGGAGCCCGAAACCCCCTTGCCGCTCGCCTATAAATGGAGCCACCCCCAGCCTCCTCGAGCACCATCCATCACTCACACACACTCCACAATCGCGTAGGAAGTTGGAGCCCGGACGGGCAGGCCTCGGGCCGCGATCCCTGAGCTCGAGCTTACCGGCGATCCCCTCTGGTCGCCTCGGTAGCTCCAGCCCCTCCTAGGCCTGGGCGACCCCTCCAGGGCCTCCGCCTCTCTCCGGTGAGGTCGTCTCACCCGCTTGGAGCCCCTAGAGTGGCCTACGTTCGCCGTCTTCCTCAACTCCGGCAACCACCATGTTCTGCCTCCACTTGCGAGCTTGATTCCGACGCCGTCCGACCACCGCTAGCCACGCTACGGGTACAGGCAGGTGCGCCACCATCCCCTCTCTAAATCCCTCCCTCTCGTTTTGGCCAAGAAGTCCTTGTCACCGGCGAGAGCTCTGGCGAAGCCGCCGCCTCCTCTGTTTCCTTCTCCCCCTTCCCCCACCTGACTAGCGAGGCCCGCTAGTCAGCCACTCTGTACGCGCGTGAAGTGGTACGAGTGGTGGCGCCCTGAGGTTTTACGCCTTCGATGTCACCCCCCCCCCTTAGTTGTTTAATTAAATTCAAAATCATTTAAATTCCAGAGAGCTTCAAACAGTTATAACTCTTCAACCATAAGTCCAAATGAATTGATTCTTTTTGCATAGTGTTCTATGAAAAGAAATTTAGCAGCTCACCAAAGATGAGATTTTTCTGAGTTGTTTAGAATTTCTGGTTATTTTTAGAAGTGTTCTGGATATTTGCTTTTTGTGTTTAAATTTATTTTCAGAGGGTGAGGCTTGTCTTGAGGATCACCAGAAGGCTTGTAAACCTCATCTGCACTAAGGCAAGCCACAACAACATTTTCATGGTGTCATTTCAATATTTGTGATTTCCTTACTTGAATTAAATGATTAATCCATGCATTTAAATAACTATGGTGTTATTTTTATTCTGTTAAATGTGTGTGAGTTATTATGCTTGATCTACAGAATGTTGAAATTAGTTTAAGTTGGGAGAGCCAAGATAAGATTTATTTGGGGTGATGATAGTAATGATTTTATTATGCATGTTAGTAATTATTAAAGTTACTCTCTTGCCTTAAATAAAATGATAAAAATTTGCTAAGAAAATATTCTGTTAAGTGCTTGTTTAGTCACTTTACTTGACTTGCAGAAGGTTTGAACTAACTTGGATGTGAAATAAATTAGGAATTGTTTGTGGGAAAATCTTTATTCACGTGAGAAATTAATCAGAGTTACGTTCTTGCATGAGAAAATTTTAAAACCTGCTACAAAAATATTATGGTTAATATGTGAGTTATATTGATCAGCAAAGTAATATGAGTTGTTGATGTTTATGCTTAGTGTGTATACGGATGACAATCGGTCTTTTTCAATATTAAGTGATGCATGTATAGTCTTGCATTTCATGGCATGCTATGACACCGGTCATTTTCATCTGAAGTTGAACCTGATTATAACTCGACTTGAATATAATGTTGACTGGGTCATGGTGCCGCTGAATCGAGTTTTTCCCAGTGCAGCCACATTTGCCTTTTTGGGAAGGCCTTGATTCGGTCCATTGACATTGCCTCTGGTCGGTGCCTCCAACTAGGGAAGGTTGTGTCGTGCTCACCCTGGCCCGGTAAGCAAGCATAACCTTGTGCGCCCATTGTTGAGATTATGGTACCGGGTCCCCGAGTGGGATTGTTTTGGCCACGACGGTGGTCGGTGTGTCTTTGGTAGACACGAGGCCACCCAGGACTAGCCCGTTGGGGATTGGGTCGGAGTGGCCTGGAGAGTGTCATGGCAATGGAAGGGTTTTGTCGGAATGCCGTTGGTCCACCCGAGTGGGAGTCCAAGGCCATGGGTTCCGTGGTGTGGGTATAGTGTGCTACCTCTGCAGAGTGTATAGTCTATCGATAGCCGAGTCCACGGTCACGGACACCTCATAGTAGGTCCCACCATGAGTCAATGTTTAATAAAATTTGCACACTAAGCTATGAACTTTGCATTGTTGAGGATGGCAGAAAGGCCATCGGGATATTCGGGACCAGATATTGGTCGTGGTTGTGATCGCCGTAAGGATCTCGAGTTACTCTTGTTAAGACCACGTTGGTGGTTTGTCTGTGATCCGGGAATGATCACAGTTGGTAAGTTGTCCCGAGGGACGTTCGAGCATGATCACGGCATGTTTGACATGTAGTGTTGCATTATTAATACTTGGTTAAGTATCATGATATTGTTTGCCATTATGATTATGCATGTTGTGAGCTTGCAAGTACATTCAATGTACTGACCTGGCATGTCATGCCAGATTTCAGGAAAGTCTCGTTGGAGAGGAGCGCTGCTTGAGTCTAGATCGTGTCCACATCGGTGTCCCTGTGATATGGAGCTTCCGCTATGGCGTTATTCCGCTGACACATAGTTGTCCTGATCGAGGCCCCTTCATGTTCACTAAATAATGTACATATTGTTCAGCCGCACCGGGTGTGCCGCTTGGCCTTGACATATGTTGTAATATAAACTATGTTCCGCTAGCATCAATAAAGCGGTTGTTTTCTGTACCAAGATGTTGTGTGTTTCCAGAAGACATGGTCTCTGGGCTGGCAATGCATGGTAAACCGGTTGCTCTGAGCCGGGGTGCCACATCAATGCCAGATTCAGAGGCTCTAGATCCGGTCAGCGGAAAAAGCCATTCAAAAGAAGTACTCCGGCTCCGTCTAGTTTGGATCGCATTCTGGACCGCTCGTGTCAGATCCACGGCACCCCTGACAAGCCAGCCAATCATACCAACAGAGAATGTTGGGTGTTCAAGCAGGCCGGCAAGTTAAATGCCGAAAACAAGGACAAGGGGCTGCATAGTGATGACGAGGAGGAGCCCCGGCCGCCGAACATGGGAGGACAGAAGGGGTTCCCCCACAAGTGAAGACGGTGAACATGATATACGCAACCCACATTCCCAAGCGGGAACGTAAGCGTGCACTAAGGGACGTTTATGCGATAGAGCCCGTCGCCCCAAAGTTCAACCCATGGTCTGCTTGTCCGATCACCTTCGATCACAGGGATTACCCCACTAGTATCCGTCATGGCGGATCCGCCGCAATGGTCCTAGACCCCATCATCGACGGATTTCATCTCACTCGAGTCTTTATGGACAGCGGCAGCAGCCTGAACCTGCTCTATCAAGATACAGTGCGAAAAATGGGTATCAATCAAAACCACCTTTAAAGGCATCATCCCAGGTGTAGAGGCCCATTGCACGGGCTCAATCACACTGGAAGTAGTCTTCGGATCACCGGACAACTTCCGAAGCGAGGAGTTAATCTTCGACATCGTCCCATTTTGCAGTGGCTATCATGCACTGCTCGGAGAACTGCATTTGCAAAATTCAATGCAGTACCGCATTACGCATACCTCAAGCTCAAGATGCCAGGACCTCGGGGGTCATAACAATGAATGCAAACACAGAACGCTCGCACCGCATGGAAGAGCACACTGCGGCCCTCGCAGCAGAAGCACAAAGCAGCCTTTCAAGGCAAACCACCAATTCGGCGATACAGCCCCCAAACACCTTCAAGCGTGTCCGGAGTAAACTGCAACAGGATCGCCTGGCACGTTCAGAGCTCTCCTAGGAATTCGGCCCCCGTCCCAGTCCCAGTCAAGCAACGAAATCCATGCCGCGCGTACATAATTACACACTGAAAATACCATGGACATAGGCGGGGGCACGATCAGGGCACGTCCTGCAATGCGGCTTAACCGCCCTAGGGGTTGTATATCTTTATCATTTATTTTCTCTTTCAGGGCCTAACTCTCTGGAAGCCCTTTCCAGCAGTATGATTGCCGGACACATTATGGGAAGGAACAACCAAGGCGACAAGAAGCTAAGACGTACACGAGAACCCCAGGTGGCCTCTAATAATAATACCCGCTTTCTATACGCAGCTTGCCCTTGGATAGGACATTTCGAATGGTCCTACTTTCTGCTTATTGCACTACCTGTACCAGTACGCTTCGACATATTATTTAAATAACAATGCATAGCATTAGTATATTATTGCATTATACATTCTTCTCTTTTTTTCCTTTATGTCCATTTAAGACAATCCGCACCCGTCAATTCGGGTATGGTCAGTACGCCAGGGGCTTCCGTTTACCCCATAATACAGCACGAGAAGTCCGAACACTTTCGACAGTGTGGCACCCCGAACTTATAGCACTATATGCATCAGATCCGAATCATGTCTTGGGTCAATAGTTGGGTTTGCCTGGCTCCCATGCTTTGGTACCTTACGTTCCGCTATATCAGCTAAGGTAGCGGTTGTCGGATTTCGGGTTCCGGCAGACCCTTGAGGTTCGAACACTGGGGTGCATGCGGAGATTTCGCCTTCTACCTACCTGCACCCCTCCGCCTCGCTAAGATCTAAGCTATGGAAAGAACAGCACAAGAGACACAGGGTTTATACTGGTTCAGGCCACCGTTGTGGTGTAATACCCTACTCCAGTGTGTGGTGTGGTGGATTGCCTCTTGGGCTGATGATGATGAGCAATACAAGGAGGAATAGCCTCATGAGGGTCTGTTCTTGGCTGGGAAAACGAACTGCTAGGAGGAGTTCGGTCACCCTTCTCTCTCTCTCTCTCTTCTCGACTGCGATCCTGGCTAGTTTCTCGGTTGGCCGATTCTGGATCTAGGTTGGCCGATTCTCGATCCTTCTACCCTGTGGGTGGCTAGTCCTATTTATAGGCAAAGGCCCTGGGCCTCTTCCCCAAATATTGAGCGGGAAGGGCGCCAACAATTGTCCATTTTGAAGGGGAACATCTGGTACACTTATCCTGACTAAAGTTGGTCCTCGCCTGCCAAAGACTCTGGTGGTGACGCTGGCTTGGGCTCCACAATGACTTCCTCCCTGCCGTTGGACTGGTCTTGGTCTCGTTGCACCGAAATGGGTGCCTTTGCTTGATGCTCCCGCCTGCGCTTGCTCCCTTTGCACCAAAGAGGAAAGGAGGACACTACGCGGGCTGGCGCCCGCCTGGTGCCCTTGGTCGTCATGGCTTGCGTCATGGGCACCTCACGAGGTACCCCGCCTTGATCTCTCCACCTCCTCGCGAGCCAGCCTGATGAGGCCGTGCCTGAGGAAGCTCCGTGTCGTCCGCCCCGCGAGGCTTGGCCCCTCGTGAGGGTCTTGGGTTTGTGTTGATGAAGATGGGCCGTGCTGGGGCCCCCTTTGAGCCACGCCGCAGGCCGCAGGCAGGCAAGTCTGGGGACCCCCGTTCCCAGAACGCCGACAGTAGCCCCCGGGCCCAAGGCGCGCCCGGACTTGGCTGTGCAGGGAGGCGAAAGGGCAAGGGCGAAGCGCCGCGGGCCCTAACAGCCTGCGGCCCTGGGCGCCACGTGGCGGTTGATTGGACGTGAGCGCATCAGCAACCGTGCGAGTTGATAAAGGAGCAGCGTCTGCCTAGGCTTTGCTTTTTGCTTTCTCCGGTTGCTGCTCAGATCCCCTTTCTTGCGCCTCTCCTTCCTTCCTCCAAAATTTCCAGATCTACTCCGACCGCGTGACCTAGGAAGCCATGGCACCTCGTCAGTCCCCGGCCGGAGCTTGGTACTCGTCTGCCCTGGACTCGCCGAATGTGTCGGAGACGAGCCTCGCCCGGTTGCGCCGGATGGCGGCGGCGTAGGGCATCGACGGGGCGAAGGTGTTCAAGGCCGGCTCCGCCACCCCTGAGGGCCAAGGGAGCACCTTCTATCCGTTCTTTGTAAGCGCCATTGCTGCTGGCCTGGTGCCTCCCTTCTCCGAGTTCTTCTTCTCTGTCCTCCGCCATTATAAGCTACAGGCTCTGCATCTCCACCCCAACTCCGTCCTTCTCCTGGCAATCTTCGCCTATTACTGCGAGACTCATGTAGGGGTGCAGCCCTCGGTGGCCTTGCTGCGCCACTACTTCTACCTCCGGACCTCTCGCGGTCCTGCTTCCGCGTGTGCGAGCTTCATCGCGTACGGTGGCGCCATTGCCATTTCAAACCCCGGGAAAAGGATTGAGGGCTTCAGGAGCAAGTGGATCTTGGCTGATGCTGGGTGCATCCACCCTCGGCTGATGTTGCCCACGGAGCAACCCATGAGCTCCAGCGATTGGGGTCGAGCGGAGCTCGCGGACCCCCCGCGCGAAGCTGGTGTTGGAGAAGATGGACGCGGATCTGAGGCCGGCCAACATGGCGGTGGTGAAGCTGACCGGCGCGTCGTTGCTAAGGGAATTCCTGGAGCACCAGCTGGCTCCGCTTCGGCAGTACTCACTTCCGATGTGGAGGCCCCATCCGAGCCCCGCGGCCTTGGCCGACGGAGATCTGGCTACGGTCCTCCAATCTCTGGTCGGGGGCGATGTGGCGAGGTTGGAGGGCACTCCTACGCCCTTGTTCCTCCGCGACGACTGGGAGCAGGTAGTGGAGTCCATGCCCGTCTTCAATGGGGACAGGCCCGTGCCCATGGAGACTCCCGGGGAATCGGTGGACGTGTCCTCCGACGAGTCCAGCGAAGAGGAGGAAGGAGGGGAGCGGGAAAAGGGGCCTGACTCCGAGGCGACTGACGGAGAGTCGAGGGCTCCCCTCCCCCGGTGCAGGTCCCGCGTTCTCCGCCTCTCTCCGAGCGATGATGAAGAGGATGATGATGAGCAGGACGGCAGGAGCTTGCCCCCGATCCCGAAGAAGGACAGGACCGGGCTGATCTCCCGCGGGTCTGCCCCGGCCCCGAGGCGGACCGCAGACGCGCCTTCCGCTTCCAAGCTTCCTGAGGTTGACCCTTCCAGCCGGCTTTCATGCTTCAAATTTGGCCGGAGGCCACTTGAGCTTACTGGCGACGACCCGTAATTGCTTGATTCTTGTCTTTATTTCTTGTTCTGCTTCTGAGGCTTGACGTCCGCATCTCTTGGATAGGATGGCGCCCGCAACCAAGAAGCCGAAGGGAGCTTCTGAGGTTCCATCTGTGGCAGCGCCTCTGCCCGCGAAGGAAGGTGACTGCGACGCGCGGGCTTCTCCTGCCCGGTCGTCCTCGCGAGGCCTGGCTGAGCCGGCTGGGGCGAGCTCAGCCCCCATGGCCCAAGTGACTCCTGAGGTGCCTTTGCCTGCTGCCGCCACAGAGCCGTTGGGGCGCAGCAGGCTTCGCCTCAGGATGCTGTGGTCGCGTTGCCGCCTTCTCCTCCTACTCCACCGACTGCTGTCTCTTCGACTCCTCCTGTCGTTCTGGATTGTGCTGCTGCTGAGCTGGACTGGCTGCGGCAGGATCTTCTTGGCGCCGACCCTCGCTTGGTGGCCGGGCGCTTGGAGCTGGCTTCAGGATGGATTCGCTCTGATGCTTCGATTCGGGCGGCGCTGGTCCAGGCCTCGATGGCTTGCGATGAGGAGAGGCGGGCCGTCCTTGAGGCGAAGGCTGCTCGTGACGCAGCCCTGGGGGAGGTGGTCAACGTCCGTGGTCGCTGCATGGTGCTGGAGGACGAGCTGCAAGGCCTGCGGGACCAGCTCGCGAAAGAGGTCCGCCTTCGCCAAGAGCAGGAAGAAGGCGTGAAGGCTCGCGAGGCAGCCGTCGAGGGCCGGGAGGCCAAGCTCAGGAAGCGCCGCGACCGCCTAGGCGCGCTGGAGCAAGAGCTGGGAGCGAGGAAGGTCGAGCTGGACGACAAGGCCCAGGTTCTTGCCGAGGACCGCGTGGCCTTCGCGGAGATGGAGGCGAAGGCTCGCTCCTCGCTAAGGTCGCTTTACGACAGCGGCCTGGAGAGCCCACTGGCTGGCGCCGAGGACGGCCCCGCCAAGCTGCTTCCCTTCCTGCTTCGTGCTCTTGAAGATGTCACCCTTGGCCTTGGCCCCACGGCCGAGGCTGAGGCGCGTGTCGTGTCTTCTGCAGCGCTGACGCGGGTCCTCACCCACATCTACCTTTGCGATCCCGGTGTCGACCTCGACAGCCTGCTGGAGCCAGTAAGCAGCGAGCGTGCCGCTGCCGCTGCCGAGGCCGTGAAGGGTCGCGCGGAGGCTCTGCTAGGGAGGTTCCGGGACTTCAGCACCAAGCCGAAGCAAGGCGCTCCGGACCCCGCTGCTCCATGAGGCGAACCCACTCCGCGCTGCTCCACCGTCGACAAGTGACTCCGTTGTGGCTCATGTCCTGTCTTTAATTCCTGCACACGTATCATGCCTCGGGGAGGCGTTTAAACTTGCGTTTGGCATTGAGATAACAGTGTGGACTGTAATATTTGCTTTTGAATTCCTTGAAATTTATGTTTTTCCTTCCTACTCGCTTATGTTCTACGCCGGCAGAGCCCGGTCCCGCGCATACCTTAGCCGTCGTTAGCCCCGACCGGAAACCAGGACGGGACCAAGGAGTGAGGGGCTACGTGACAAGTTAGGCTCCTGAGTCGTGATGCTCAGGAGTCCCCCTTGGCGCACGAACAGCAAGTAGGGAGGTGTGATGTGGGTGGATCTACCGTTCTACGTCTGTAGAGCCCGGCCGCGCGCATACCTCAACCGCCGTTAGCCTTTCGGAACTAAGGAGTGAGGGGCTACGTGACCAGTTAGGCTCCTGAGTCGCGATGCTCAGGTGTCCCCCTTGACGCTCAAACAGCCTTCATACCTTGGCTCCGCTCGGGGAGAGACGCGCGACGAACCAGGCCCGGGGGGCCTGGCTGGGTGGCGTGCGTCTGGGCGTGACCCAGGCGCAGCCCCCATGCCTAGCCCCCTCGCGCGGCACTCCCAAGGGGAGGCGTTATGATGAGGCTAGACGCTGAGCTCTGGGCTCCCTGAGGTTGATGCGGACCGGGGGCCGCCCTCAGTTGTTTATCACTAGTGCGGAGCATAGCGCTTCCGTATGTGTACGGGCATAGCCGCTCCTCGACAGTGTCGTCAGACAGCACGGAGCAAGGTGCTTCCACTGGTACGTGGGAGGGGGCTCCCCTCCGGGAGGAGCCCCCGGGGCGTGTACAGCGCCCCCTGACACGTGGCTGGCACGGTAGGGCCTGGCGAGGTGTATCTGGGCACCCGTGAGCCAGCGCGGGACTCACAGGGCCCTACCTCTAGGCGGGTTGCGCCTGGCACTAGGCCTTATCTTGTGATGTGTCCCTGCAAATTTGGTTAGATGCCGGCACTCTACGTCCTCGGGCCCCGGCCCTCGAGCTGGTCTCAGCCGTCGCTGGTATGCCAGGTCGCGATGCCGTGGACAAGGCCAGAGGGTGAGGGCTGGAGAGCCAGTAAGAGCCCTAACTCGTGATGCTCAGGTACCCCCCCCCTTTAACGTGCAAGTGGTCGGCATGGAGAAGAAGAGGTGCCGTGGATAGGTATCAAATAATCAAGCATGGCGGGTCGAACGCATAGCCGGAAATAAACGCAAAAGGGATGCATGCCGCTGGGTCTGGCCCGAGCGACTTGGGGATGATGCAGCCCGTGGGGCGCCCCCAACAAGGTGAGCTAACAACATGAAATAAAATGGATACATGCCGCAGGGACGGACCCACGCGGCCTGGGAATAATGCAGCCCTGGGGGCGCTCCCAGCTGGAAATGAAACTTGAAAGATGTCACCTAATGATGTTGAGGACGAAGGAGTGTTGGTGTACTGACTCGGCGGGCTGCCGCAGCCGATCCTCACGAGCCCTCAGGCCCAGGGGCCTGGGGAGGCTCCGGAGGCGCTGGTGGCCCCTCGCGGACCATCTCCATCTCCGCCAGGGCTGCGGAACGCCTGGCCTCTTGAGCCTCCATGATGCCCCTCATGAGGTGCTGGTACGTGGCAGCCGCGTTCGGCAAGCCGTAAGGCATGCGAACGTAGCTGTGGGGTGGACCTTCGCAGCGCCCCACTCGCAAGGGCCAGAGGCGCTCCAGAGAGGTGACTCGATTGAGCCCTGGTATGTCGATGCAGACGCACAGCCCACCATCCTCGCCTGGACGGGGAGCCACAGCTGGTAGGCGGTGGCCGCCTCTCATGACTCTTGACTCATGTAGCTCCTGAATGGCCTTGCTGACGAACTCCTGGGGGTCTGGCTCTCCTTGCCTTACTCCTCCTTGAGCGAAACATGCTTCGAAACACGCCTCCATATGGTGCCCAAGCGCCTCCCTCATGACCTTAGCCAGGTCGGTGGCCCTCCAGGGGAGAGCCCCCGAGCCCTGCCTAAGGAGGGCACCGGGCGCGCTTTCCTATGCGACAGAAGGAGGTTCCCCCTGGGCAGGCGCGGGCCCTGAGGGGCCGGGCCGGACGATGTCTTCTTCTTCTTGGGGGCGGTCTCGTGAAGCCTCCTGCTTCCGTGATCCGGGTCTTCCAGTGATGCGGCCTGAAAGGCTCGTTCCAGGGAACACACCGCGTCCTTCTCTTCACAGGGCACCGTGATGACTCCGCCACTTCCTGGCATCTTGAGGACGTTGTAGCCGTGGTGAGTTACGACCATGAACTTGGCCAGCGCTGGGTACCCAAGGATGGCGTTGTACGGCAGGCGAATGTGGGCGACGTCGAAGTCGATGAGCTCGGTGCGGTAGTTGTCGCATGCCCTGAAGGTGACAGGGAGGCAGACCTACCCAATCAGGACCGTGGAGCCGTCGGTAACTCCGGAGAAAGGCTTGGTCGGCTGAAGCTGGGTGTAGGGCACTTGGAGATTGTTGAATGTTTCCACGGACAGGACGTTGAGCCCTGCCCCACCATCAATGAGGGTCCTGGTGACCACCACGTTGTTGATGATTGGGGAACAAAGCATCGGGAGGACTCCGGCTATGGCCGCACACTTGAGCTGATCTGCTGAGCTGAACGTATGGCGCACGCCGACCACCTGAGAGGGCGCGTGGCTTCGAGCTTGGGGAGGACTGCATTCACTTCGTGGGCGAACTGCTTGAAGATGCGTTGAGAGGCTGGGGCTTGAGCCCCGCCCAGGATGCAGGCGATCGCGCGCGGCTCCTGGAAGCCCCCAGCCCCCTCGTCCTGATTGCGGTCCTCATTTCTCCTTGGCTGCGGCGGCAGCGGAGGGAGCCTGTGTTGCCTTGCGGGCGATCCTCGCGGGGCTGATCCCTCCAGTCTCCCTCGCGAGGCGGGTCTTGCCAGCGATCCTCGTGAGGTTGATCGCGCCACCCTTGGCGCGGGCAGCGGTCTTCCCAGCGTCCTGCATACCTTCCTCCTCGACCGTAGCCCCGGTCACCGCGGTCGGGGCGACGGCCGATCCTTCCTTCTCGCACGGCTCGGAGCTCTTGACATTCGTTGGTGTTGTGGGTGTGGAGGTCGTGGTACACACAGTACCGACTGCCCTTGGAAGGTTCGGGCTGATCTCTGCCCCGCTTGGTGTCTGGTTCTGTCACGAGCACGGCAGCCCCCTTGCGCTTCACATCCTTGGCCTTGGGCTTCTTCTCTTCTGGGTCTGCGGCAGGCAGCTCGAGGAGGGAGAGACGCCCTTCCTCAGCCCTGGCGCACTTGGTTGCCAAGTTGAACAACTCCAAGGAAGTGCACAGGTCTTCATGCATCGCCAGCTCCTCCTTCATCTTGACATCGCGCACGCCGTCCAAGAAGCGCTGGATGTACTTCTGCAGGGTCTCTCCGGGTTGTTGCTTGATGTGGCGCATGTCGCTCACGACGGGTGGCCGGTCGCGAGTACCTTGGAAGTTGGCGATGAAGCGGGTGCACATCTTATCCCAGGAGAAGATCGTGCCTGGAGCCAGGTTCAGGAGCCAGGTGCGGGCCCCGTCCTTGAGCGCCATGGGAAACCAGTTCGCCATGACCTTCTCATCTCCGTTGGCAGCTTCGATGCCCAGCTCATAGAGCTGGAGGAACTCCGCAGGGTCGGCCGTGCGGTCGTAACGAGGAGGCAGGTCTGGCTTGAACTTGCCGGGCCACGCGACGCTGCGTAGCTCGGTGGTGAAGGCACGGCAGCCAGTTGTGGCCACGGGAGGCCTTGGGTGATGGAGAGCTTGGTCTTGCATGTCCCCACGCGCTGCAGCTGGGAGCAGCGCGGGGTCTTGACGTGCGGGAGCAGGAGCGTGGTCTCGACGTGCTGGAGCAGGGAGCGCCCGGGCAGCTTCTTGCGTGCGAGGGACTTCTTGGCAGCTCTGCTCTTGCCGCGCTGGCACCTGACGGAGCGGGTTAGGCCCAGGGGCCACGTGCCTTGGATCCATGGCACCTTCTTTAGGAGGAGGCGGCCAGGGCGCCGCCGGAGCTTTGTCGCCCGCGCGGGGCGGGGTGCGGTGCAGCGGAACGGACGGCGCAGGAGAGCCCCCTGCGACGCGGAAGAGCACAGCGACGCGGTCGAGCCATTCTTCGTAGACGTTG
Organism: Triticum dicoccoides; assembly: GCF_002162155.2. Lineage (NCBI taxonomy): Eukaryota > Viridiplantae > Streptophyta > Magnoliopsida > Poales > Poaceae > Triticum > Triticum dicoccoides. The sequence goes on along the minus strand of NC_041382.1, from coordinate 588,337,238 downwards.
TCGACGGGACAGTAGCGCAGGAGCTCGTTTGCCGCGATGAGTGCAGCTCGAGCCTCCATGGGTGCGCGGAGCGCGCGGGATGAAGAACCGGCTGGGGTGAGCGAGGGAGTAGCGGTGCGGCCGTCTTGCCGCACAGATGGATGCCGAGACAACGCTTGCTGCTTATCCCCCGCCGGGCCGGTGGCGGCATTGACGGGAGGTGACGTGGAACGACGAGGACACCCGCCGACAGGAGCCGTCTGGGCGACGCAGGAGGCGAGAGCGGCCCGGCGCTCGGCGCGGGCCCGACGAGCGTCAGACATGGACGCGATGGTCGGAGGAGAACGGGGTGGTGGAAGACGAATTCCGGCGCACGCCTACCTGGCGCGCCAAATGTCGGATTTCGGGTTCCGGCAGACCCTTGAGGTTCGAACACTGGGGTGCGTGCGGAGATTTCGCCTTCTACCTACCTGCACCCCTCCGCCTTTCTAAGATCTAAGCTATGGAAAGAACAACACAAGAGACACAGGGTTTATACTAGTTCGGGCCATCGTTGTGGTGTAATACCCTACTCCAGTGTGTGGTGTGGTGGATTGCCTATTGGGCTGATGATGATGAGCAATACAAGGAGGAACAGCCTCGCGAGGGTCTGTTCTTGGCTGGGGTGACGAACTGCTAGGAGGAGTTCGGTCATCCTTCTCTCTCTCTCTCTCTTCTCGATTGCGATCCTGGCTAGTTTCTGGGTTGGCCGATTCTGGATCTAGGTTGGCCGATTCTCGATCCTTCTACCCTGTGGGTGGCTAGTCCTATTTATAGGCAAAGGCCCTGGGCCTCTTCCCCAAATATTGAGCGGGAAGGGCACCAATAATTGGCCATTTTGAAGGGGAACATCTGGTACACTTATCCTGACTAAAGTTGGTCCTTGCCTGCCAAAGACTCTGGTGGTGACGCTGGCTTGGGCTCCACAATGACTTCCTCCCTGCCGTTGGATTGGTCTTGGTCTCGTTGCACCGAAATGGGTGCCTTTGCTTGATGCTCCCGCCTGCGCTTGCTCCCTTTGCACCAAAGAGGAAAGGAGGACACTACGCGGGCTGGCGCCCGCCTGGCGGCCTTGGTCGTCATGGCTTGCGTCACGGGCACCTCACGAGGTACCCCGCCTTGATCTCTCCACCTCCTCGCGAGCCAGCCTGATGAGGCCGTGCCTGAGGAAGCTCCGTGTCGTCCTCCTCGTGAGGCTTGGCCCCTCGCGAGGGTCTTGGGTTTGTTTTGATGAAGATGGGCCGTGCTGGGCCCCCCTTTGAGCCACGCCGCAGGCCGCAGGCAGGCAAGTCTGGGGACCCCCGTTCCCAGAACGCCGATAGTGGTAGGAGAACTATTGCGATTGTGTCCCGGTTCTTCCGGACGAGCACCTCAGTAGAGAAAGCCGAAAACTGACTGTCATGATAAGGTGAGAGATTGGTCCCTGTTCGAGAGGTCTCAAGTCCTTAAAGACTTTTTCCGCTTTGGGCGAGGAGTCGTCCTTGTCCGGCTTCGGCGTGTATAGCACCCCAAATTCGGCCTTCCGAATACCAGAGGCTTCGCCAAAATTTAAAATTGTAGACATCTATGGCTAAGTGAGAGTGATAAAGCATTATAGTATGATTGCATGGTTCGTTGCGCTGAACACCTCCCTTGAAGGACCCAAAATTGGGGTAAAGAGTGATCAGGTTTATCCCGAACACCCCAGTACTAGTTACATGGGGGCAGAAGCCGACGACTGGCTAACTCTCAGATTTTATAAACGGCCGCACAGAAGGTAATATTTTAAATTAAAAAAACACTGCATGGCGCAAATGAACTCGTTTCATATTACAGGATCACATGAGCATGTTCATTCAAAAATTGCATCCTTGGCACACTCATCCGCCACAAGGCGGGAACCCTTCAGGACACTCTCATAGTACATCTCAGGGCAGCGATGCTCCTTGCCCTCCGGTGGCCCCTCCTTTACCAGCTTCACGGCGTCTAGCTTCACCCAGTGCACCTTCGCCCGGGCAAAAGCCCTGCGCGCACCCTCGATGCAGACGAATCGTTTTATGACTTCAAGCCATGGGCAGGCGTCGACGCGCCGCCTTACCAGACAGAAGTAGCCGTCGTACAGGGGCTCGCCAGGCCACATCCAGACTATAAGGCCCCTCATGGCTTGTTTGGCCGCCTTGTGAAGCTCGACCAACTGCTTCAGCTGGTCGCTCAAGGGCATGGGGTGTTCGGTCCCAGTATACTGAGACCAGAACAGCTTCTTCGTCGAGCTCCCCTCCTCAGCCCGGTAAAACTCTGTGGCATCCAGTACACTAGAGGGAAGATCTGCAAACAGTCCTGGATAGCTCCTAACCCGGGTAAGAAAAAGGAAAGTCTCCTTCACGTGCTTGCTTTGCATAATGAATGCCTTACCCGCTGCTATCTTCTTCACTGCGTCAATCTCCTGAAGGGCCTTGTGGGCTTCGGCCTTGGTGCTCCGGACGCTTTCAAGCGCCTGCGCAAGCTCGGACTCTCATGTCTTAGAGTCAAGCTCCAAGGACTCATGCTTTTTGGCGAGAGCCTCGAGCTCTTGCTGCACCCCGCCTACTCGGGCTTCTTGCTTCTCCGCTCAATGCGCTCCTTGGCCGCTTTGTCTTCGGCCTCGGACAGCGCCTTCTTCTGGGTTGCCACTTCGGTTGTGGCCCCTGGCAAATCCATGATGATCCTATTACTTTACACCCGAACTTCTTTTTAACTATATAGACAGGGTTATTTCTTAGCTTTGCTCTCCTCGAGCTACCTCTTGGTAAGGCTGAGCTCGTCCTCGGACCGCTTCAGGTCCTGCTTCAGCGCAGAGACCTCCACAGTACATGCGGCAGCGGCCAGCAGTGAAGCCTACACATACATAGAGACATTTTTCTGATTAGACTCCTAAGTTATCATTTGATCCTCTATTCGGCCTTTCTTTGTGAACGACGAACAGAGCATCAGGGGCTATTGTCCACCGGAGTTTCCGGGCCAGTATTCGGCTGGGGGCCGAACTTGGACCCCATGGGGATTTTGCTCCGTTTGCACCCAGGGTCCGGAAGGTCGCCTCGAGGCGCCCCCAGGACTACCTACCCTTGGCCTGGTGCCTATTGAGACAACACCTCGACGTTTTCCGCAGGGCAAGGGGTGGAGGCGGTCGGAAGTGAATCATTGTTCATATCCGACGAGTCCAAAGAAACGCCCGGTGATACGTCGATACGGGCTCGGGACGGGCTGTATAATCATATTCGGCATAAGTAGAAACAGTGCAATAAAACATACCATTAATTACTATGGTATCCGGACACTTACTACTTCGCCAGGGGCTTGTCCCTGGGGAACCACTCGTCGTCGCTGTGGGCGGCCATAGTGGAGCAGTCCGGATGGAGGGTCCTCCCCTTCTTGGACCCTCCGGCCTCCCCAGTTGGGTCAGCCTTCCTTTTCTTGTCTCCCCCGACTAGGGGGAGAACTTTCCTCCTCCTCCTCCTCCTTGTTTTCATGGGAGGAGTGTGCGTCGGAGTCATCAGACGATGAGTCCGATACAACCTTGCGCCGGAGACCCTTTTGGGTCCCCGTGGCCTTCTTCTTGGTCTTCTTCACCGGCACCTCATAAGGTGCCGGACCCAGCATCTCCGTCCGGAGAGCATTTGCTGGATCTTCAGGCAGCGGGGCTGGGCAATCGAGCTGCTCCGCTGTCTTTATCCAGTCCTGTTAATGACATGGAAGCTTAGATCCAACACATAATTTAAACCGGGGCAAATAAATACCTTGTGAAATATAAAAACTTACCGGATTGGCGTTGCACTTTGCGTTGAGTCCGCGGTCCTCGGAGAGCGAAGGAGGTACCTCGGCGCCCTTGAACAGCACCCTCCAGACGTCCTCGTGCGTCATGTCATAGAGCTCTCACAGTGTCTGGTGCTTGGCCGGGTCGAACTCCCACAAATTGAATGCCTGTTGTTGGCACGGGAGGATCCGACGGAAGAGCATGACCTGGACCATGTTGACGAGCTTGATTTTCTTGCTCATCATGTTCCTGATGTAGGTCTAGAGTCCGGTCAGCTCTACCAAAGAACCCCAGGACAGGCCCTTCTCTTTGCAGGAGGTGAGCCATGTGGGGATTCCGGATCGAAATTTGGGGGCCGCCACCCTGTTGGTGTCGCGCGGCTTGGTGATGTAGAACCACCCCGATTGCCACCCCTTTATGGTATCCACATAGGTGCCCTCGAGCCAGGTGACGTTAGGCATTTTGCCCACCATGGCGCCTCCACACTCTGCTTGCTGGCCGACCACCACCTTCGGTTTAACATTGAAGGTTTTCAGCCACAAGCCAAAGTGGGGCCTGATGTGGAGGAAGGCCTCGCACACGACGATAAACGCCGAGATTTTGAGGATGAAGTTGGGGGCCAGATCATGAAAATCCAGCCCGTAGTAGAACAAGAGCCCGTGACGGGTGGAAGGGAAATCCCAGTCCACAGACGAAATGGGTGATAAAAACTACCCTCTCATGGGGTTCGGGCATAGGGACGATCTGCCCTGCATCTGGCAGCCGGTGCGCGATATCCGCGGCCAGATATCCAGCTGCCCGCACCTTTGTGATGTGCTCCTCCATGACGAAGGAGACCATCCACTTGCCTCATGCTCCGGACATGCTTGGAGTGGTTTGAGAAGAAGAACGCGAGCTTGGGCGCTGGAGCTCGAGTGCGTGAGAATGGATAAGCAAGGAGGAAGAAGGCGTGGGTAAAAGAGATGAAATCTTGTCCCTTTATAAGGGCGGAAGAGGCGATGCGCCTCCCCACTTGCCTGGTAAAATTGCTTATTCCCCACGCGTCGTAATTGATGGCGCGGTTGGGTTACCCATGTCCGTATTGATGAGAATCCCGTAATAAGGGGAACACGGTCTCTGCTTTGATAAGACGTGTCAAGAAAACCGCCCCGTGTTATATGCGGTACTGGTTGAGAAAAATGGTTTGAATAATGACCGGGCCATGGCGTGATGTCATGTTGTCAAACGTGTCAGCAGATTGGATTTGTGTAAATATTATTCTCTCTACGGTGGTATGTGGAAATTATTTTGCAGAGCTGGACACTATCCTTGTGTTCAGAATCTTCTATGGAGTATTCGGAGGAGGAACCCGCCTTGCAATGCCGAAGACAAAACTGCGCGCCGGACTCATCGTCATTGAAGCCTGGTTCAGGGGCTACTGAGGGAGTCCTGGATTAGGGGGTCTCCGGACAGCCGGACTATATCCTTTGGCCGGACTGTTGGTCTATGAAGATACAAGATTGAAGACTTCGTCCCGTGTCCGAATGGGACTCTCCTTGGCGTGGAAGGCAAGCTAGGCAATATGAATGTGTAGATCTCCTCCCTTGTAACCGACTCTGTGTAACCCTAGCTCCCTCCGGTGTCTATGTAAACCGGAGGGTTTAGTCCGTAGGATGACATACAATCATACCATAGGCTAGCTTCTAGGGTTTAGCCTCTACAATCTCGTGGTAGATCAACTCTTGTAATACTCATATCATCAAGAACAATCAAGGAGGACGTAGGGTATTACCTCCATCAAGAGGGCCTGTACCTGGGTAAACATCGTGTCCCCTGCTTCCTGTTACCATCCGCCTTACACGCACAGTTCGGGACCCCCTACCCGAGATCCGCCGGTTTTGACACCGACACTCCTTATCAGCATCGTGGTCTATACCATCGATGTCTTCGGAGTCATAATCCAGCACATTGGTTAAGTCCTCGACGTTAGCTATGAAGTGGGTGGCGGATGGGAAGCAAAATTCTCTGTCGTCAACCCCTAGTTCAAGCCGGACATAGTTCGGCTGCGAGTCTCCCGTGAATGACAGGTTCTTTAAAGAGTTTAGCACATCGCCCAAAGGTGAGTGCTGAAAAACGTCTGCGGCGCTGAATTCGAAGATCGATAACCAGTCTAGCTTGGTGTCCGCAAGCGTACATGGTCTGGAACTTATAGCCGGAGATGAGTCCGGAGTTCCGTTGGCGCAAATATTGCAGGGTGTCGAGTCTGCGTGCAGATCTAGCACCACGGTCTCTGTGGCCTCGAATGGCACGATCTGCTCTGGTTCTAAGGCCATTGTAGTAACAGGAGCCATCTCATGAATCTGGTCCGATGACAGATTTAAGTCATGTTCATTGGGGCGAGGGGGAGCGATCGCTACGGTCTCAAATCCATTGAAGATCAAGTCTCCATGGATATCTGCGACGTAGTTCAAGCTTCCAAATCTGACCTGGTGTCCAGGGGCGTAGCTATCGATCTGCTCCAGATGGCCAAGCGAGTTGGCCCGCAGTACAAAGCCGCCGAACACGAAAATCTGCCCCGGGAGGAAGGTTTCTCCTTGGACAGCGTCACTATAGACGATTAAAGGGGCCATCGAACCTTTCATCGATGGCACAGTGGAACTCTCAATGAAAGCACCAATGTCGGTGTCAAAACCGGCAGATTTCGGGTAGGGGGTCCCAAACTGTGCGTCTAGGATCGATGGTAACAGGAGACGGGGGACATGATGTTTACCCAGGTTTGGGCCCTCTCTATGGAGGTAATACCCTATGTCTTGCTTGATTGATCTTGATGAATATGAGTGTTACAAGAGTTGATCTACCACGAGATCATAATGGCTAAACACTAGAGGCCTAGCCTGTATGACTATGGTAATGAGTATCTGCTTTCTGGACTAACCCCTCTGGTTTATATAGACACCGGGGGGGTCTAGGGTTTACATAGAGTCGGTTACATAAGAAGGAATATTCATAGTCGACCGCCAAGCTTTCCTTCCACGCCAAGGAGAGTCCAATCCGGACACAGGTACAGTCTTCGGCCTTCATGTCTTCACAGTCCATCGGTCCGGCCCATTGGATAACAGGCCAGACTCCTGAGGACCCCTTAGTCCAGGACTCCCTCACCAGCGGCAATGGACTCTA
>NC_041382.1:588203447-588329907 GCF_002162155.2 Triticum dicoccoides | reverse complement strand
CAACAATGCTCACTATTCATCAAGAGGTAGCAGGTTCGATCGACTTTAGTTAGCAGCAGTAGCGAAGGAATCGCTCGATCGGGTTCAATTAATAGCCATCGACCGATCGCTCGGGTTCAGTAACGCGTAGCCTGTAGTGCAATCGCTCGGGTTCAGTTAGAGCCCAACGCCTTCCTCGGGTTCAGTTAGAGCACAATGCCTCGCACACACGCCCGTACGTATGAGAGAAACGTGCATCGCTCGGCCCCCGACCACCCACCGTAACCGGGAACTCCCCGATATTTTCCTCGCCCTCGCTTCTACCATGGTTTTTCTGTCATGGATGGCCCAAAGAATGTCATGCAGCTGCGTCTCTGGTCCGCCCAGGACGAAAAGCCCATTTTCTATCATGATTTTTTTCATAGAAGTAGGAGCCCACCACATTTATGATGATAATGGGTTTTGTCACAATTATCGTCATAGAAGTGTCATAAGCATTATAGAAAAAAGTCATTCGGCCCAAAATGTCACGAATGTGTCTTTTTTTTGTAGTGTATAAATAGGTTCATATGGAGAGAAAAAGAAACTGATACACTATATACATAGCCAGGAGCCTACATGGTGTCTTGCTGGGGTTGCTCTCTTCACACTCTCTCGCACAAAATGATTGTGGCCACATCTCTAACATCCGGGCGGATCACGTCCGCCGGGGGAAGGGGTGGATGCTTTGTGTAGATGTGGTTTGCCGACGGTGAAAGCCCACTATCGGCGTGTCCCGATCAGGGGTCCCCGCAGTTCTCTCACAAAGTCGGTGTGGTTGCCTTCGCCCCTTGCTCACTACCATGACGTGGGAAGTTGTGACCTCCCGTCGCCCTCCTCTAAGCTAGCTACATCCCGACATCCCTCACGTGCAACTTCCTTTACAGCCGGCTTGCACCACAGCCCCAGCTTCCCACATCGCTCCATGTGGATATTTCTCTACTTCTTTGCCCCGCATGTACCTCTACTGGCTTCTACTATATTTGTGATGAATTTATGTCTCATAAAAACTAGTCCCACTAGTATTATTCTAATCACACTTCAATTTCTTTGCCATAGGGATGCTCAACTTGATTTTAGTGAAACTGCACAAAATGATCCGATGGTCGAAGGGTTGCAAACTTCATTCCTTCCGAAGGTTCAACCTCACCAGCAAAATTAAAGCCTGATTAAGGTTTAGGGTTGAAGGCCTAGGGACTGCATGGATCGTTTTTTCTTTAGTTGTCTCTGTTCCAAAATAAGTGTCAACTTTAGTACAAATTTTGCTAAAGTTGGCAAAGTTGACATAAAGTTGAGACACTTATTTTGGAATGGAGGGCGTATTGGCTATGAACTGTGAATCATTGAGATGCAATAGCTTGCATGTTAGTCTCCTTTGTATTTGATGGAATGTTGCAATGGGGCAACCTTGGATGCAAGATGCATGAAACAGAAGCTGAAATCTTCATAGCATTGTACATTTTTCGCTGCTTTCCTGTTTTCGCTGAGCTGTCGTGTTTTCGCTGTTTTGGCACTCCTCCACTATAAGAGTGGAGAAAATTGAAAGAGTGGAAATGCTCTACCTCCTTTTTCTGAAACATGGGACATCTAGCATCCAGTGCACGTGTCATGCACCAAAGTAAAGTGTATAGTACAAGTGAGACTCAGCACCGTCGTACCACCTCAGTAATAATGACCAATGGTCCATCAAATCACATAGATCCGATAGTAGGTTAGATGGACGAAGCAACCATCGCTCTTCATTGAACCCGCTTCTCCCTTCAAGGCATGCGCCAGTGAGAGGTCGCGTCCGCTCTGCCCGGGCATGAATGTTTCTCTGGAGCGGCGCTGACCGTTTCAGGCAGGAAGCGCGCACAGGAGATGGTGGGGCCTTGGGTGGGCTAGGGTGGTCAGGAGCGGGTGAGGCAGCTGTCCCGACCGGATGCCTAGAAACGAGAGGATGCACCAACTCTCACGGCTTCGCAGTTGATGTCTACTACGCAAGTTTATTCTTGTAGACACGTGTTGGGCCTCCAAGCAGAGAGTTTTGTAGGACAGTAGCAATTTTCCCTCAATTGGATGACCTAAGGTTTATCAATCCGTGAGAGGTGTAGGATGAAGATGGTCTCTCTCAAACGACCCTGCAACCAAATACAAGAAATCTCTTGTGTCCCCAACACACCCAATACAATGGCAAATTGTATAGGTGCACTAGTTCGGCGAAGAGATAGTGATAAAAGTGTAAAATGGATGGTAGAAATATATTTTTATAATCTGAATAAATAAAAAACAGCAAGGTAGAAAATAGTAAATGGGCACAAAAATGGTATTGCAATGCTTGAAAATGAGGCCTAGGATCCGTACTTTCACTAGTGCAATTTCTCAACAATGCTAATATAATTGGATCATATAACCATCCCTCAACGTGCAATGAAGAATCACTCCAAAGTTCCTATCTAGCGGAGAACATAAGACATAATTGTTTGTAGGGTACGAAACCACCTCAAAGCTATTATTTCCGATCAATCTATCCTAGAGTTCATACTAAAAAAATAACACGAAGCTATTCTTTCTGATCGATCTAACCAAGAGTTCGTACTAAAATAACACCAAAGAAAATTCAGATTCATAATATTCAATCCAACACAAAGAACTTTAAAGAGTGCCCCAATATTTCTACCAAAGAAACAAAGACAAGAACGTGCATCAACCCCTATGCGTAGATTACCCCAATGTCACCTCGGGAATTCGTGAGTTGAGTGCCAAAACATATATCAAGTGAATCAAAATAATACCCCGTTGTCACCACGAGTATTCATTTGCAAGACATATATCAAGTGCTCTCAAATCCAATAAAGTATTCAATCCGATAAAACGAAATCTGAAAGAGAAAACTCAGTTCATCACAAGATAGAGAGGGGAAAACACCATATGATCCGACTATATTAACAAAGACCGCGATACACCAAGATCGTGACATCTCAAGAACACGAGAGAGAGAGATATTAGACACATAGCTACTGGTACAAACCCTCAGCCCCGAGGGTGGACTACTCCCTCCTCATTGTGGTGGCGCCGGGATGATGAAGATGGCCACCGGAGATGATTCCCCCCTCCGGCAGGGTGCTGGAACGGGGTCTAGATTGGTTCTCGGTGGCTATAGAGCCTTGCAGCGGCAGAACTTCTCCTCTAGGGTTATTTATGATGGTTTCTCTATTTATAGGATTTTTTGGTGTTGGTTTCATGCAAAGATGGGCCACGAGGTGAGCATAATCCACCGGGGCAAGCCGGGCCCACCAGGCATGCCCTGGTGGGTTGTTCCCTCCTCGTGGCTCTTCTAGCCCTCCCACGAAGCTTCGAGGGTCACTTTTGTTCCAAAAAAATCGTCAAAAAGTTTTAGCTCATTTGGAGAACTTTCATTTCTGCAAAAAAAATAACACCACGGTAGCTCTGCTGAAAACAGCGTCAGTCGGGGTTAGTTCCATGCAAATCATACCAAAACCATATAAAATTGTTGTAAACATGGCATGAATACTTCATAAATTATAGATACGTTGGAGACGTATCAGCATCCCCAAGCTTAATTCCTACTCGTCCTCGAGTAGGTAAATGATAAAAGAAATAATTTATGAAGTGTGAATGCTAGCAAAGTGCATAAGTTTGATCAATGATAATTTCAATCACTTTTCCTAGCATCAAAACAACAATTCTTTCTCATAAAATTTCTCATATTAAAGTAGCAACCAACTCACATGTTAAGGTTCAAACAATGAATTCTCTTGAAACTCAACAACCTATGTTCTCAGTCACCAAGCAATTGCAATTCAATTTATTCAACAGAGTTTAAGTAAGAGCTCCACATACTCAACCATCATATAGTCTTCTATGATTGCTAACACTCACCACATACACATGAGAAAAACGTTTCAACCAGACACATAGAAAGATAGGGGCTTATTGTTTTGCCTCCCAACGTATTCACCTCAAGGGTGATGTCAACAATAATAACTCATGCTACCCATATCCAACTATATATATGTGCCTAGATCTTTCCTCACCACATGATGCTTGCCAGAAGATAAAAATACAAAGGGAATAGCGAGAAAAACTTTGACTCTTTGCATAAAAGTAAATACTGAAAAGTAAAAGATAGGCCCTTCACAGAGGGAAGCAGAGGTTGCCATGCACTTATTTATTTGTATGCTCAACCCCTTAGTGAAAAAGAATGTCATGTTATATTGCCCCTTATGATAGCAACCTTTATAATGTAGTCTGTTGGTTTTATTCTTTGCCATCACAAGTTTGTACAACGCTCGATTCTTTCTTACACTAAATGATCTAACACTTTTAGAAGCAATTTTTATTGCCTTATTGCACCGATGACAACTTACTTGAAGGATCTTACTCAATACTTAGGTAGGTATGGTGGACTCTTGAAGATAAGATTTGGGTTTAAGGGTTTTTTGGATGCACAAGTAGTATCTCTACTTGGTGCGGAATTTTTGGATAACAAAGATGGGGGGCAAGCACCACATGTTGAAGGATCTATGACAATATAACTTCTATGTGAATATGAACAAACGTAAACCATTAGGTTGTCTTCCTTGTCCAACGTCAAAATTTTTGGCATATAATATTTTGATGGGGGCTCACGGTCACAAAAGATTTCCAAGATAGTGTATTTGCATGTGAAAGTTCTCTTCCTTATACTAATTATTCATGAATTGCTTGGATGACCAATATTGTGATTGTCAAGCCTCAAAAGATTCAATTTCTAAACCCAATGTGAAGCTACCACTAGGCATGATATGATTTCAACTTCATGACATTCAATTTATTCAACAATTTACTCATAGGATATAAGTGAAGAACAAGAGTAAATGACAAGCTACTCCGAAAACATATAAGTGAAGATCATGCGAGTAGTTAAGTAAATAGGTAGCTATTTGAGGACTCTCTCTTATTTAAAAGTTTAAGATCTAAGTATTTAATTAAAAAGCAAACAAAACAAAACAAAATGACATTCCAAGAATAGCACAAGTCATGTAAAGAAGCAAAAACTTAGGCTCATCCTATACTAACCGATAATTGTTAATGAAGAAAGGTGGGATGCCTACCGGGGCATCCCTAAGCTTAGATGCTTGAGACTTTTTGAAATATTATCTTGCGATGCCTTGGGCATCCCCAAGCTTGAGCTTTTGTGTCTCCTTAATTCTTCTCATATCACAGTTTTCCTAAATCTCAAAAGCTTCATCCACACAAAACTCAACAAGAACTCGTGAGATAAGTTAGTATAAACCAATGCAAAAACCTTATCATTCTCTATTGTAGAAAATCAATAAAATTATTATTCAACATTGCATACTAAATGCCTCTGCATATTTAATACTCCTATCCTCAAATAGAATCATTAAACAAGCAAACATATGCAAACAATGCAAACATAACAGCAATTTGCCAAAACAGTACAATCTGTAAAGAATGCAAGAGTACCAATACTTCTCTAACTCCAAAAGTTATGAAAATTTACCACACTGTATAAAATTTATCAGAGCTCATTTTGCAAAAAGTTTCAACATTTTATCACATTATAACTTTTCTAGGGAATTTTTGTAACAGCGGTAAACTTTCTGTTTTCAAACAGCAACATGTATACTTGAAAAATAAGCATGGCAAAGTCTATCATTGCCACTTTTATTGAAATAAAAGATGCAAAACATTATCATAAATAACATCAAGCAAATACTAACAAAAAAATTATGCTCCAAGTAAAACTCATATCATGTGATGAATGAAGACATAGCTCCAAGTGAGGTTACCGGTAATGTTGAAGACGAAAGAGGGGAGGCCTTACGGGGCATCCCCAAGCTCAGTTGCTTAGATCTTACTTGAATATTACCTTGGGGTGCCTTGGGAATCCCCAAGCTTAGGGTATTGTCACTCTTTATTCTCCTCATATCGATATCTCACCCAAAACTTGAAAACTTCAATCACACAAAACTTAACAGAACTTTGTGAGATAGGTTAGTATGATAAAGAGCAAACCATTTCACTTTTGGTATTGTTAGAGACAAGATTCATAATTTTTCTCAAACAATGCCTACTGTAGCATATCATTTCCACAATTTATATTGAGCAATATAAGCCACGGAAATTAGAAAACAAGCAAACTATGCATTGAAAACAGAATCTGTCAAAAATCAGAACAGTCTGTAGTAATATGTACTCCAACCATACTTCTGCTACTTCAAAAATTCTGAAAAATAGGAAAACCTGGGTAATTTGTATATTAATCTTCTGCAAAAACTAATCAGCATTTTATCACACTTCTATTAAAAATGATAATTGTTTTCCTGAGCACAAAAGTTTCTGTTTTTTAGCAAGATCAAATCAACTATCACCGCAAGGCATCCCAAAGGTCTTACTTGGCACTTTATTGAAACAAAAGCAATAAAACATGATTACTATAGTCGCAAAATCATGTGAACACACAAAAACAGTAGGTAAAAGTGTTGGGTTGTCTCCCAACAAGCGCTTTTCTTTAATTCCTTTTAAGCTAGGCATGAAGATTTCAATGATGCTCGCATAAAAGATAAGGATTGAAACATAACAAGAGCATCATGAATCACAAGTTCCTCTCTTATAATAATTTTCAGTAGCATCATGAATAGATTCATCAATATAACCACCACAAAAAACATTCTTTTCATGATCCACAAGCATAGAATATTTATTAATCTCCACATAAGCAATTTTATTCTCATTCACAATAGTGGGAGTATCATATGAAACTTGAATACTAAAAATTTGTCGGGGGTTGGGTGCGACATATGCCAACGCATGGCTTATCATGGTGGGGGCGAGTAGAACATCGCCATTGCCTGGAAACGGGATAAGACGTAGACACGAACGCCGGCGTACTTTACCCAGGTTCGGGCTCTCCTAGGAGATAACACCCCTAGTCCTGCTCTGCGGAGTTTCCGCATGATCACTAAGGAGAAGTGAATACAAGGGCGCTCCTCGAGCTGTATGCTGAAGGTAAGAGAAGGCAGGGTCAGCTCTTCCCCCCCCCCCTCGGTGTTATGTCTAGTTCTAATGGATCGGAACCCCTTTGCATGGGTGCCCTCGGGGTTTATGTAGGCCTACCCCCCAGGGGTACAATGGTAAACTGTCTGGGCACAGGGCCCAGCCGTCGGTCTCTTCGCCCGCTGGCCCTTCTGCCGACTGCTGGGGCCCGCCGATTGGTGGGCCCAGCCGACTGGTCTGGTACGGAGCCTACAAGTCGTACCCGCCGCTTGCGGGTCTTGCCGGCTGCTGATTACTGTAGTCGTGCCTCTAATGACGCAGGCTTGGTCATGGGGTCGTGGCTACAGTCCCACCGCTTGCGGGTGATCATTGTAGCCACTCCCCGTCTCGTCTGGTCAATGGCGTGGGGAACCCGTGGGAGGGGCAGGCGACTCACGGGGGCCGGCTTCCTACGGGTCCGACTGGTGGCGCCTTGCCGTCTTCCGGACTCTCGCTGACTGGTAGGGCCCGTCATTCGTGGACCGTACCGTCAGGCCGTCGTGGGCTCAGGACTCCGCCCGCTGTTGCTGATGTCAGGGATGGCATGGCAACAGTGCCACGCCAGAAAGAGATCTCCGTTGGTACAGCGCACTGTGGCCTAGCCATCTCCTAGAAAAGGGGAGGGAGTGGGCTTCACTGTTGCCACTCCCTGTCCCATCCCCCCTGATGAGGGCATAGGCTTTGTTGGTGCCGTGGGCCGACTCCCCGTGGCCGGCTTCTCCAGAAGCCGCCAGGCGGAGTCGGCCGGTCTTGACCTCGCCTCTAGGACTCGGATGCATGCAGGAAGCCGACTGTTCCTTCAGCTGTCCTCCAGAAGGCGGCTCTTCATCTGTCGTCTTGAGGGGCTCAGTCAGCCCCGATGTCTTGAAAGGTTTTGGGCCTCGGGTTAGCCTAGCCGTGGCCCATTACCCCGACAGTAGTCCCCGAAGCTGATGAGGCGCCATGGATAGCCAGCCGAGGAGCCTCAGCAGTTTCTTTCTCTGAGTATTTGAGGTGGAAACCTCGTTCGATTCTGCCGGGCCGACTGGTAGGAGTCGGATTCGCCCGATTTGACTCGTCCAAAACTTTCAAATGCCCCGGCAGGAACTCTGTGGCGTACCAGCTAAGCTTCCTGGCCGCCACCCGTTTCGGGCCCGCCATGTGGCAACTAGCGGCCAGGCCAGCCTGCCTACCCATACACGCGACGGGACATGCCTACAGGCGGGGCCCGCCACTACCGCGCCTCGGCACGCGAGCGGATCCACTGCGGCCAGGGGGGCAGTTGAGGTTCCCAGGAGTTACTACGCATAGTAACTTTGTGCGATAAACGTGGGGGCGTGGGGTAGTGGGCACAGTAGATCCCATAACCGCCCCCTTGGCTTCGCAGCCCATGAGGCTATATGTAGGGGGAGGAGGGGGAGCGGTGGAGCACGCGCATCCCTTCTCCTCATTGCTTCTTCTTCTTCTTCTCTGCACCGCACCTCAAGCTACGTCGAGCGCTATGGTGGTCTGCTCACGATGAGCTCTTCCTCCACCGTCACGCCCCCGACGGCGCACTTCGGCACCTGGGACGGTTCGGAGGTCCACGACGATCACGTAGATTTCCTCTGCAAGACGCGTCGGTTGCCCGCGAGGACCTCGTGTGGGTCCGCCTCGCGCGGAGGGGGAAAATTTCTCCGGCGCCGCAGGAGGGCGAGCGGGTCGTCTTACGCTCACACTACCTACGCGGCCTGGGCCTACCGGCAAGCGGCTTCTTCTGCTCTTTCCTTGAGCTCTACGGACTCCGGCCGCACCACCTCACCCCCAACACGGTGGTGCTACTGTCCGCCTTCGTCACCTTGTGCGAAGGCTTCCTCGGCATTCTCCCCACTATTGAGCTCTGGGGGAGTTCTTCTACTCCAAGCTCGGCACCCAAGCCGCGGGCGTGCAGGCTCAGTGCGGCGCGTTCATCGCCGTGCGGAGGTCGGGGGCTGACAACCTGTTTCCCTCCATCAAGCTGATCAAGTCGGTGAAGATGTGGTAGCGGTCGTACTTCTACGTGAAGAACGTCTCCACAGAGGGTGATTGGGTCAATCTGCTAGCGGGGAGGCAGCCCAACTGGTCGCATCGGGCAAGGACGTTGACACCCGCAGGAGTCGGCGCTGTTGCGCGACTCCGAGTGCTGACGCAGTCGGAGGGCCTGACCGGGCCGGATTTGCTGGCCGCCTTCGTGGCGCGCCGAGTGCTCCCACTCCAAAGTCACCCCCACATGATCTGTCAGATGAGCGGGCACCGGGACCCGAGTCGGATGTGCACCAAGGAGATGCCTCACGAGGAGGTAGCCTATATGGTGAATTATCTGGCGAGTTGCGACCTCAAAGAAGAGTGGCAGTTCGGCAAGGAGCCGTATTCACGTGCCGCCCCTCCGCCTCTGGTGAGTCGTTTTCATTTTCTCTTTTTCTTCGACTCTCCTCACTTCTTTGCTGCCGAGTCCGTCTTGTCTGATCTGACCAGTCGGCTTTGGTCAGAACCCCCTCCTCCAGCCAGCAGCCGGCACCGTGGGGCCGAACCGCGAATTCCTCCCCGGCCGAGCGGAGAGCGATGTTGATGACCCCGACTTGGGGGCGGCGGCTCTGGAGGACGATGCCGAGGGAGGAAGCGGCGCAGCGGGTGGCCCGAGACTTGGGGCCAGTCTCGTGGACTGGCCTGACAATGATGAGGAGGTCGCCCCGCGCCACCAGCCAGGAGCCGGCCAGCCGGGCGCGAGCTCGTCCGCCGCGCCGGACGCTCAAGGCGGCGCCAAGAAGCGTAGGGCTGGGACGAGCCTGTTCGGCAGCCGGTCGAAGAAGCCCAAGGGCTCAGCCGCGGCGACCAAGCGGGATGAAGCGGCCGCAAAGGCCAACCGCTTTCGCAAGGTGGTGAAGACGCCACAGCTGATTTCGGCGTAAGTGCTACCTCCCTTTGCACCTTCACATTTCTTCGTTGACTCTGTCTGAAATCCCTTTTCTTTATTTTCTCGACTTTAGGGCCCCGCTCTCTCTTGAGAAGTCGGCCGCCGGCTCCATCTTAAAGTCAGTGGAGACCTCCTCCACCACCTGGCGGATTGGTCCAGTTGGCGGTGTTTGTAGTCCCCCTGAACTCTGCGCCGCCACCACCGGAGTTCACGGCGCAGACTGGGGAAGTCGGCGACGAGAACCCGGTCATGGAGAGGGACACCGACGACACCGCCATGCCGGACATAATTGTGCCTCCACCGCCGCTCTCCGGAAGCGCGCCAGGCGGGCAGCCGGTGGACCCGCCGGTGCCGCCAACTGAAGGCGTTGTGGCGGCGGGCCTGGCTCTCGAGGTCGGCACACCGACACGCCGTCGCCTCGCGAAGGCGGCCTTGGCGCCGCGCCCTCTGGACACTGGCGCCACAAGCTCCACGATCCCGGACACCGAGGTGTCGAGCGCCGTGCCCACTGGGTGGGTGCGGGGAGGCGGGACAGGCCTGTTGAACCGGGCGCTCTTGGACGTCCAAGCCAAGCTCCGAGCCGAGGATGATGCCATCAAGGAATGCACCAAGGCGTATCTGGCGTCGCGAATAGCCATCCGGGTATGTGTCCTTCCTTTTTGTTTTTGTTTTTCTTTGTGGGGGCGCGCCAGCGCACCCACTGGGTGTAGTCCCCGAGTTTCGGGCCGGCTGCTGAGCAGGCGGCTCGGAACTCTAATCGGTGAGTTCCAAGTACCAACACTTTGTCTGGAATTTTGATGTAGGATTACCACAATCTTCGCGTGACCACCTTCAACGCCAATGTTGAGGAGCTGGCCAAGCGGACCGCCGACTTGTCGGACAGCCGGGGTGAGTCCTCTTCCTTCTCTGCGGGGGCGCGCTGGCGCACCCCCGGGCAGTAGTCCCCGAGATTCGGGCCGACTGCTGAGCAGTCGGGCTGGATCTCCCTGGCAGCCTTTCTTCCTTGTTGATGACTGACACCCCTCCCTCTTCTTCTTCAGAGGCCAACGCCGCCCTCCAGCAGCAGCTGGGCGAGGCTAATGCCGCGCTGCGTGTCAAGGAGGAGGAGTGCGGCCGGCTGACGGAGGAGCGCGACCGGCTGGCTACGCAGTTGGCGGAGCAGAAGGAGCTGCTCCAGAAGGCCCAGAAGGAGGCGGAGGACAAGGAGACCGCTCTCCTTTCCGAATTCACGTCCGAGCGCTCCTCCTGGACCGACACAGAGACGACGCTGGTCTCCGGCTTCCATGCGATCGAAGATCTCATCGACGGTGAGCTTCCCCTCATTTTAATTTTCTAAGCTGCCGACTGCTAGTTGAGTCGGCCTCTAATCTTTAACCTTGTTCTTCGTTCTTCTTCCTTGGCAGACTTCTTCCCCGGCCATTCGGACGCCGCCAATCAAGCCATCGAGGCTGGTCGTGAAGGGCAGAGGGTGGACGGCACGAAGATTGCCGCCAACGCCCCCCAAACTCTTGGAGAGCATATCCTGAGCATCGAGGCCCGCCTTCGGCCGGCCCACCGGATGCTGCGCCAGCTTCAACGCGTCGGTGCCCAGGAGATTGCCGCCCTGTGGCCGGATATGCAGGTACCGTGCACCCCTAGTCGGACTACCGACTGGCTGGAGGTAGCAGCCAGCCGCCTTGAGGCCTGGAAGGATTCTTAGGCCCAGGCTGGAGCACGTCGGGCCTTAGAATTCGCCAAGGCATGGTATCCTGGGCTGAGTCTAGCCCAGCTAGCCACGTTCCGGCCGGAAGCTTAGGCGGAGCTGGCAGCCGTGGAAGATGATCTCGTTAAGCGCGCCACGTCGATCGCCGAGTACACCGACACCAGCATCTTCGTCCCAGAGTGGACTGAGAACGGCGAGGGGGCGCCACCGGAGTGGTTCGGGCTGAACCCGGATGACGGCGAGGACTCGGCGGAGGTGATCGACTCTAGTGGTGAAGAAGAAGGCGAGGAGGAGGAAGGAGATGAGGAGGAGGCGCCAGAGGTCGGGGCAGACGGCCAGCCCCAGCTCGACCGCGCCTCTAGCAACGAGCCGTGCCCAACCGAGCCAGCTGCCGCCAGAGGTGATCAAACGGAGACCAACTAGCCGACCACCCCGGCAACTGGCACCGCCCACCCCTCCGTTCCTCCGAGTCCGTCCGCGTCTTCCTAGGCTTCCACTTTATCTTTGTTTTTATCTACTTAGTAGTCTCACTGAACTTGTTATTTTGCACAATTCCACCCACGGGTGTATCTTGAGCTTCTGTTTAAGGATTCAGCCAAGGGCCTTTTCTATGTAAATATTTATCCGCGTTCTATCTCTTCTTGCTTATTGCTCTTTGGCTTTTTCCTTTGCCGCCTTCCCTTGGTTGCCGTCTTGCCAGTCGGACAGCCGCTCTACGGACTGCTACTGGATCAAGTACTTGGCTTCTTTGGGAAGGCAAGTACTTTAGCCGTTTAGAGTTTTTAGCAAGTTAATTTAGAAAACGGCATGCCGGCTGCTCGATAGTCGGTTGTAAAAGGCTGGAAACCGGCTTAAACTATGTACATGCTTTGAGTCCTTAGCCATTTTTATATGGGCACCCATTCTACCTTACTCCTACTCACCAGACAGTCGCTCTGCGATCTGCGGCTTCTAACAGGAGATGGCTTAAGTGCCACACACACTACTTGTCTGGCTGTAGGAAGTCATTTCATAGTTCAAGACGGCAAGTCCCCGGGCCAACTAGTCGAACCCGGTGCCAAGCGGTATAACAAAGAATAACATACTCATAGGCATAACTCTTATCATATCAATAAAAGAGGGCAGTCCCCGAGCTCTTCTCGAGGGGGCCGAGGTCTTCGTACTTTAATACAAAAGGTAGCATGGTACATACTGCATTAACTGTAAAATCTTCGGAGGAGGTTTGCATTCCATGGTCGCTCCGTCTCTTTGCCAGATTCGTCCCTCTTGCGTGCTCGGGGCTTCTGAGCATTGATCAGGTAGTAGGAGTCGTTGCCCAAAACTTTGCTGATGATAAAAGGGCCTTCCCAAGGTGCTGAGAGCTTGTGCTGGCCGGCTGTTCGCTGAATTAGCCGGAGCACAAGGTCTCCATCTTGGAAAGATTGCGGCTTGACCTTCCGGTTGTAGTATCAGCGTAGGCTGAGTGCCAGCAGCCGGCCCTCTTCCAGCAGATCGACGCCGTCTTGACGTGCTTCTTCTGCTTCCTCTTCGGTGTACATGGTGATTCAAGGGGAGCCGAAGTCTATGTCCATTGGGATGACGGCTTCGGCACCGTAGACGAGGAAGAAGGGTGTGAAGCCGGTTGACTTGTTTGGAGTCATGCGCAGGCTCCAGAGGATGGCTGGCAACTCGTCAAGCCAGCAGCCTGCCGAACGCTCCAGAGGCTCGACCAGTCGAGGCTTGATGCCGGACAGGATTAGGCCATTTGCTCGCTCTACCTGGCCGTTGGATTGCGGATGGGCAATGGATGCTAAGTCCAGTCGGATGCCTTGCGTTGCGCAGAAACGGGCCAAGGCACCTTTGGCAAAGTTTGTGCCGTTGTCGGTGATGATGTTGTGCGGTATGCCATACCGAGTTGTGATGTCGGAGATGAAGGTCACATCAGTTGGACCATTCAACTTCTTGATTGGTTTTGCTTCTATCCACTTGGTGAACTTGTCCACTGTGACAAGTAAGTGAGTCAAACCGCCTCGTGCCGTCTTGAATGGTCCTACCATGTCCAGGCCCCAAACAGCAAAGGGCCAGGCAATGGGAATAGTCTTGAGTGCAGAAGCCGGCTGATGAGGCTTGGAGCGGAACTTCTGGCGCCCCTTGCATTTTTGGACCAAGGCCTTGGCGTCTTCAAGAGCAGTCAGCCAGAAGAAACCATGGCGGAAGGCTTTGGCGATGAGTGCTCTTGAAGCCGCATGGTGGCCACACTCGCCTTGATGGATGTCCTTGAGAATTGCTTGGCCTTGCTCCGGCTCCACGCAGCGCTGGTAGACACTAGTGATACTGCGCCTTATGAGTTCTTTGTTGACTATGGTGTGTGATGCCGCCCGGCGTTGCACTTGCTGAGCCGAGATCTCATCAGTTGGCAGCTCTTTGTTCACCAGGAATTTGAGGATGGGCTGGGCCCATGAAGGTGCTGCAATTTCTGCAACAGTCAAGACTGCGACTTGGACGAGGGCGGCTGGGCCGGGAGGTGGCGGGTTGGAGTCGGTAGCCGCTTGCTGTGTCGATGAAGTCCCGGGGCGGATTGGTGCAGTCCCAGGGCCGGGTTCTGAAGTCTCCGGGCCAACCGCCACAGTCCCCGGGCCGGGTGCGACTGCCATGATCCCCGCGCTGTCCGCCGGAATACTCGCGCCGTCTGCGGGGGCTCTTGAGTCGGATCCAACTACTTCAAGAGGAGCCGGTATGAAGATAGAGTCTAACTCTGGCGATGGCTTGACAGACGGCTTGAGGAGGCGCTGGAGGGCGACGCCGGACGGTATCGCTTGATGGGTGGAGCCGATTCGCGCCAGGGCGTCTGCTTGGTCGTTGTCGTTTCTTGGTACATGGAGAAACTCGCACCCCTAAAAATATCCACTGAGTTGTTGTACGAGGAAGCGGTAGCTCGCCATGTTTGCGTCTTTCGCATCCCAATCGCCTGATGACTGCTGGACCACAAAGTCGAAGTCACCATAGCACAGGATCCGGCGAATGTCGAGCTCTTTGGCTAGCCGGAGCCCGTGAATGAGTGCCTCGTATTCGGCGACGTTGTTGGAGGCGGCAAAATGGATTTGCAGCACATATTTGAGCTTGTCGCCTTTGGGAGAGGTGAGGACGATGCCGGCTCCCAAGCCGATGCGCATCTTGGAGCCGTCGAAATGCATTCGCCAATGGGAGGAGTCGGGCGCTGGCGGCAGATACTGGGTTTTGGCCCAGTCGACGAGGAAGTCGGCTAGCGCTTGCGATTTGATGGTGGTGCGAGGCTGGTAGTAGATGGTGTAGGGGGCCAAATCTATGGCCCATTTGGCCACTCATCCTGAAGCATCCCGGCTGTCGATGATCTTGGCTAGCGGAGCCGTGCAAACCACAGTGATTGGATGTTCTTGGAAGTAAGGCTTTAATTTCTTGGCGGTAAAGTGCACGCCGTAGCACATCTTCTGGTAGTGGGGGTAGTTCTGCTTGGAGGTCAACGGTACTTCACTTAAGTAATATACCGGTCTCTGGACTGGTAGCGCCTTGCCTTCCTCCTTGCGCTCTACCACGATGACTGTGCTGACTACTCGGCTGGTGGCAGCGATGTAGAGGAGCATGGGTTCCTTAGGAGTCAGAGCCGCCAGGACAGGTGGAGCAGTTAACATCTTCTTTAGTTGGAGAAAAGCTTCGCCCGCCTTGTGGTTCCACTCGAAAAAAGTGGTCTTCTTCATGAGTTGGTACAGGGGAAGAGCCTTCTCGCCCAGATGACTGATGAATTGGCTGATGGGTGCCAAACAGCCGGTGAACTTTTGTACGTCCAGCAGTCGGCTGGGTACCTCCATCCTCTCAATAGCCTTGATCTTCACAGGGTTGCACTCTATGCCGCGTTCGGAGACCAGGAAGCCAAGGAGCTGGTCGGCTGGTACTCCGAAGACGCATTTCTCCGGATTGAGCTTGATCTGAAATCGGCGCAAGTTCTCAAAGGTCTCCTTGAGATCTTCCAGCAGCGTTCCACGCTTCTCCGTCTTTACTACCACATCGTCCACGTAAACATGAGCATTTCTGCCGAGTTGCTTGAGGAGGCACTTCTGCATGCAACGTTGGAAGGTGGCCCCGACGTTCCTCAAGCCGAACATCATGGTCAAGTAGCAGAAGGCTCCAAACAGCGTGATGAAGGCAGTCTTTAGCCTATCGGCCGAGTTCAACTTGATCTGGTGATACCCCGAATATGCATCCAAGAAACTCAATAGCTCGCATCTGGCTGTGGAGTCTATCACTTGGTCGATTCTTGGCAAAGCGAACGGGTCCTTGGGGCATGCTTTGTTGAGGCTAGTGTAGTCAATACACATTTGCCATTGCTTGTTCTTCTTCAGTACCAGGACCGGGTTGGCTAGCCATTCTGGAAAGAACACTTCCATGATGAAGCCGGTAGCAAGCAGCCGGGCTATCTCTTCTCCAACAACTCTTCTCTTCTCTTCTGACAGGCGGCGCAAAGGCTGCCTGACTGGCTTGGCATCAGATCGGACGTGCAATTTGTGCTCGGCGAAATCCGTCGGGACACCTGGCATGTCTTTGGGGGACCATGCGAAGATGTCCCGATTCTCACGGAGGAAATCGACGAGCTCGCCTTGCTATTTTCTGTCGAGGTTGGCGCCTACGACAGCGTACCTCTCTGGGTGCTCTGGGTCCAAAGGTATATTCTTTGTTTCTTTGGCTGGCTTGAACGAGCCCTCAGCTTCCAACTCCCTGGGATCGGGTGACATCTCTAGCTGTTTGCTTGCCATCGCCACAACCCGGTCAAGTAGCCGCTTCTCAGTTGCGATCACGAGGGACTCGGCCAGCCAACTACTCTCTGATGCGCAGGCGGACGACTTCTTGTAGTCGCCAGTTATGGTCAGAATCCCTTTGGAACTCGGCCTCTTCATCTTGAGGTAGGCATAGTGGGGGACAATCATGAACTTGGCCAGGGCAAGCCGGCCAAGCAGCGCATGGTATGGGCTCTCCAGGTCCACCACTTCGAACCAAATTGACTCTTGGGGGAAATGATCTTTGTCTCCGAAGAGGACGTCAATCAAGATCTTGCCGATTGGTGAGCAGGAAAGGCCGAGAACTATGCCATGGAACACTGTCCGGCTGGACTGAAGCTGCCTCTGTCTGATTCCTAATTTCTCCATGATGTCCTTGTACAGGATGTTGATGCTGCTGCCGCCGTCTATCAGGACTCTGGAGAAGCGGGCAGCTTGCTTGTCTGTGGCAAAGGTGGCGTCCAAAACCAAGGCGTAGGAGCCGGGTTTGGGCATTACTTCCGGGTGGTCAGCTCTGCTCCAGCTGATGGGCTTTTCAGACCAATGCATGAACTCCGGTGTGTCAGATGCTACTGCATTCACCTCCTGCTGCTGCAGCCGCCTGCTGCGTTGATCATCGGCCATGCTAGTGAACACGACATAGGCTCCATGCTCTTCTGGGTACTAGTTTTGTATCACGCCGACTGGTCTGACTGCCGACTGCTGGGACGGAGGAGGAGGCGGATGCCCAGCAGGTGGGGGAGGCAAAAGACTGTCTCCCTTGGCGATCTTGGTGAGCCAGTGGCACTTGCGAGTGGTGTGGTTGGACGGCTTCGCACCATTGTGGAATTTGCAGGGTCCATCCAAAGTCTGCTCATATGAGAAAGCTGGCTACAAGTTGGGCTTGCCGCCCTTGTGTCATTTGGGCGGAGGCTGCCCTTCTGGCTGTTGGTCTTCGACTGTCGCCACCTACCGACTGGTGGAAGTCGGCTGTGGGGCTTTGCGCTTGTGGTCGTTCTGCTGTTGACGTCGACTAGTGTCTCCGGCCGGGGTTCGACGAGCCTGAGGAGCCACCTTGCCCGTCGCACTAACTTGAATCTTCGTCTTCATGGACGAGTCGGCCGTGGCATATTTGTCTGCTATGATCAGCAGCTCGTCGAGGGTTTCCGGCTCATCGCAGAGAAGCTTGTGCTTGAGGAGGGTGCCCTCTTGGCATCCTGTAGTGAAGTACTCAATAGCATGCACCTCATGCACGCCCTCGCAGGAGTTGCGGAGCTCGGCCCAACGCGTGAGGTAGTCGCGAGTTGACTCGTTGGGGCCCTGCACGCACAAGGAGAGCTGACGAGGTTTGGGAGGCCGCTTGTACGTGCTGGTGAAGTTGCGGACGAAGGCGTCGGTGAAGTCGACCCAACTGTTGATGCTGCGGGGCCTTAAGCTATTCAGCCACGTCCGGGTCATGCCCTGGAGCATGAGCGGAACGTACTTCACGGCAACACGCTTGTTGCCGTTTGCTATGCTGACGGTCGTGGAGTAGTCGACCAGCCAGTCTTCTGGCTTCACGGAGCTGGTGTATTTGGGTATGTCTCTAGGGAGCGTGAACCCTTTGGGGAAGGGCTCGTCTCGGATGCGGGGGGCGAAACACCGCGGACCCAACTCTTCTTCTTCTTCAAGCGCCAGGGATCGGTGGAGACGGTCGATCTAGTGGCGGGCGTCATTCTCTCCGACTCCCTCTCGGCGGCCAAGGCGGTCGCCGAGCATCGGGTGATCAACAGGCGGCGGGGAGACTCGCCTTTCCCTACGAGGGGAGGAGGCGGACAGTCATCTCCTTGTCTTTTCTTCCACGGACGCCACCAGTCGGTGTCCAAGACGTCGCGCCTTGGTCTCGGCGGGGAGGCAGGTTTTCATTCTGTCGGTGCGGCGCATCAGTGCGGCAGTCGGCCTCGTTCTGCTCCGCAGCCGCGTCAAGGAGTCGCTGGACGTGCTCCGTCATCAAGCGACTCTCTTCGCCCTCGAACTTGTCCAGCTCGTTTGCCGCCGCCTGGGCGGCTCGAATGTTCTCCGCAGGCGTGGCATAAACGGGGCAATTTTCCCCGAACAGGTCGGCGATGGCCATGCCGCGCTGCTGGACCGCGCCAAGGCGGCTAGGCCTAGCCGGAGTCGGCGTGCCGCCCACAGCGCGGTCCATCTTGCGCTGGTAGGCCTCTGATAAGCGTCTCATGCTGGCCAGCTTTTTGGCGCCTTCGACTAGCTAAAGGCGGCGCGCCTCCAGCGTCTCGGCGTCGGTGTCTTCGGGAATGGGCGCTGCCAGGTCTTGCAGCGCCGTGTTGAGCGGGTCATAATCACCCCCGCCAGAGTGCTCGCCATGATCAATGACAAGCACTTCCGTGACAGTGCTTCCGCCGATCTCCGTGCAAGGGAGCGGCTCTTCGTAGACTACCATGTTGGTAGGGAACGTGTCAAGCGACGCGGTGTCGGAGTCGACCAACATCGGATCAGTGGAGCCTACGGACTCCAAGTCCCCAGCTGGCTCGCTGGCGATGTGGAGTTGATCAAGGAGGCCCGCGAGGAGGCTCTCGGGGCCGCCTGTGCCCGCATCGGATGCGGGCTCGTCAGAGAGGCGGACCTCACCAACAAGATCGGTGAGGCAACCGGCCGCGCAGGCGATTTCAACGCCATGCAGCGCGTCGGCGCAGACTCCGTCTGGCGTGCCGGGCTGGCTGCGCTCGCTAGGGAGGAAAAGGGTTCCCGTCCAGAACAGGTCTCCGACGACGGTGCACCAAGCCCCACGGTGGGTGCCAAATGCCAGGGGTTGGGTGTGACATATGCCAACAGATGGCTTATCATGGTGGGGGCGAGTAGAACATCGTCGGTGCCTGGAAACGGGATAAGGCGTAGACACGAATGCCGGTGTACTTTACCCAGGTTCGGGGCTCTCCTAGGAGATAACACCCCTAGTCCTGCTCTACGGGATTTCCGCATGATCACTAAGGCGAAGTGAATACAAGGGCGCTCCTCGAGCTGTATGCTGAAGGTAAGAGAAGGCAGGGTCAGCTCTTCCCCCCCCCTAGGTGTTCTGTCTAGTTCTAATGGATCGGAACCCCTTTCCATGGGTGCCCTGGGGGGTTTATATAGGCCTACCCCCCCAGGGGTACAATGGTAAACTCTCTGGGCGCAGGGCCCAGCCGTCGGTCTCTCTGCCTGCCGGCCCTTCTGCCGACTGCTGGGGCCCACTGATTGGTGGGCCCCGCCGACTGGTCTGGTACGGAGCCGACAAGCCATACCCGCCGCTTGCGGATCTTGCCGGCTGCTGATTACTGTAGCCGTGCCTCTAATGACGCAGGCTTGGTCATGGGGTCGTGGCTACAGTCCCGCCGCTTGCGGGTGATCACTATAGCCACTCCACGTCTTGTCTGGTCAATGGTGTGGGGAACCCGTGGGAGGGGCAGGCCGACTCGCGGGGGGCGGCTTCCTACGGGTCCGACTGGTGGCGCCCTTGCCGTCTTCCAGACTCTCGCTGACTGGTAGGGCCCGTCATCCGTGGACCGTACCGTCAGGCCGTCGTGGGCTCAGGACTCCGCCCGCTGTTGCTGATGTCAGGGATGGCATGGCAATAGTGCCACGCCAGACGGAGATCTCCGTTGGTACAGCGCACTGTGGCCTAGCCATCTCCTGGAAAAGGGGAGGGAGTGGGCTTCACTGTTGCCACTCCCTGTCCCATCCCCCCTGATGAGGGCATAGGATTTGTTGGTGCCGTGGGCCGACTCCCCGTGGCTGGCTTCTCCGAAAGCCGCCAGGCGGAGTCGGCCGGTCTTGACCTCGCCTCTAGGACTCGGATGCATGCGGGCAGCCGACTGTTCCTTCAGTCGTCCTCCAGAAGGCGGCTCTGCATCTATTGTCTTGAGGGGCGCAGTCAGCCCCGATGTCTTGAAAGGTTTTGGGCCTCGGGTTAGCCTACCCGTGGCCCATTACTCCGACAAAATTGTTCCCACATTAAGAGAGTAATGTTCAGTAAAAGGATAATCAAAATTGTGAGAATAATTATCACTACTTTTTATAACATAAGTATCATCACAATAGTCATCATAAGTAGGAGGCATGCAATCATCATAGCAAATTTGATTATTCAAAGTAAGGGGGCTAAAAAGATCTTCTCCATTAAGCATAGCACCCCCAAGCTTGGGACAAACATTAATTGCAGCAAATAAATTCTCAAACATGTCATTCTCATCAAACATATCATCCCCAAGCTTGTGGCTTGGCATATCATAAGCATAATCATTCTCATCATTAATAGTATGAATAGCACCAATGGTATAGTAATTGTCATCATCATAATTTCCCAAGTTGGTGCCAAAAAGATTTCCAAGATTATAAGAAGTATCATTATCTTCCCAATCATAATCATCACAACAAGCAATGGGCATAACAAAATCATCATCAATAGTGCTCTCGGACATTGTGCCATAAGACACAGAAGCAACATCATCATCAAGTGCATCATCCTCCACAATTATTTTTGATTCATTTTCTTGAGGCACAACAATAATAGGAACAACACTATTTGGGAGAGATACCTTTTCACCTCTATTCTTTCTTCTTCTTTTCTTCTTCTTCACCACATCATGTGTGGGGTTAATTAATTTTTTCAAGCTTCTTGTTGAAGAGATTTATTGGATAGGAAGCTGCTCCTCCTTACCTAGTCCATCATGAGAGACAATAGGAGAGAAAGTGGAAATCTTTACCCTTTTGTTAGTATTCCTTTTATATTCTATTGGTTTTCCCATCTTTCTATAGTTGGCAATATAAGCATTTTCATTGCAATTTACCGTGCAAAACATATAGATATTCTTTAGTTTAGTTTCAATGTCATTTGTGAGAATGAATACTTCAAACCAACTATTTTTATGTGTCAATTCTTCACTCCCCAAAAATAGAAAAATCTCATTATAAAGTTCAAGGGTGATCAAGTTATTGCAATATTTGGACACGATTCGATCATGAAAAAACATGCATTGGAAATTAAGATGACCAACCTTATTTCAAAGTACACAAGTAATAGGACAAAGAGAACATAATTTTGTAGCAAAATTATCTATCACTTTGAGCAAAGAATTGGTTCTATCATGTTTATGCTTCTTGCAAAATCTATCTTCCCTATAAGGCACGTCTTCACAAACTTCATGCACTCCACAAAAATTGACATGCTTATAAGAAACATTTTTGTCATGACTTGTGCAATCATCATTAGCATTTTGGATATTCAAATAATTCATACTAACAACATTGCAATCATGCTCATCATTCAAATAATTTGTGTCAACCATTTTATTGACTTCTTCTTCTAACAATTGAGCACAATTTTCCGATCCATCATTTTTAAGAAAGATATTATAAAGATGATCAATAATATGATGCAACCTCAATTCCATTTTTTGTAGTTTTCTTTTATAAACCAAACTAGTGATAAAACAAGAAACTAAAAGATTCGATTGCAAGATCTAAAGATATACCTTCAAGCACTCACCTCCCCGGCAACGGCGCCAGAAAAGAGCTTCGTTGATGGGATGTGAGTGCTGCTTACCTAACCTCCCCGGCAACGGCGCCAGAAAAGAGCTTGATGTCTACTACGCAACTTTATTCTTGTAGACACGTGTTCGGCCTCCAAGCAGAGAGTTTTGTAGGACAATAGCAATTATCCCTCAAGTGGATGGCCTAAGGTTAATCAATCTGTGAGAGGTGTAGGATGAAGATGGTCTCTCTCAAATGACCCTGCAACCAAATACAAGAAATCTCTTGTGTCCCCAACACACCCAATACAATGGCAAATTGTATAGGTGCACTAGTTCGGCGAAGAGATGGTGATAAAAGTGTAATATGGATGGTAGAAACATATTTTTATAATATGAATAAATAAAAAACATCAAGGTAGCAAATAGTAAACGGGCACAAAAACGGTATTGCAATGCTTGAAAATGAGGCCTAGGGTCCGTACTTTCACTAGTGCATTCTCTCAACAATGCTAATATAATTGGATCATATAACCGTCCCTCGACGTGCAACGAAGAATCACTCCAAAGTTCCTATCTAGCGGAGAACATAAGACGGAATTGTTTGTAGGGTACGAAACCACCTCAAAGCTATTCTTTCCGATCAATCTATCCTAGAGTCACTACTAGGAAAATGGTTATACATAGAAGTTTACCAGTAGCGTTTGTTTGTGTCCCCATGCTACTTGTAATTACCAGTAGCGCTGGGTACAAAGCATGCTACTGGTATGGCTTAGCAGCAGCGTTGGTTTCTTTGAGGCACGCTACTGGTAAATAATTCTCGACCGTGCCCCGCGGACAAACCATAACAATAGCATGGGTCGTAAACCTTCGCCACTGCTAATGGGATAACCGTAGCGCCGGGGAGACACCCTGCACTGCCGCTAGCACAGTCCGTCAGTCCCACACCGGACCACCCTCGATCCATTACCCACCCCACCAACCGTCCTAGTTCAACCCCACACCGCATCCATCCTCGATCCAGATTCCCTCCACCTCCTCTCCTCTCCTCTGCCGCCGGATCCCCTCCTGGTTCTTCTCCGGAATAAGGCGACGGAGCGAGAAGGGAAAGGGGAAGGGGAAGAAGTGTGTGTCGGCGCGGCGGAGCAATGGCGGACAAGTCGAGCCGGCCGCTGGTGCTATACGCCGCCAGCCACGCGGCGCTGCTCGCCAGGGGCGGAGGGGGGAAGGGCCAGCTCGACGCGTTCGCCTCCTGTGGCTTCCTCCCCGTCCACACCCCCGTGGTCAACGGTACCAATACGCCCCCACCCCCTCTCGCGCTCTGCTTGGTTGCTCTGCTTTGCTTGCCCCCCCATTAAACTGAGAGGCTTCTGATATTGTCTCCCAACCCAGAGGATGGAGGGGACAGGAACAGCGACTCAATTCTCGAGCTGGCGCGGCTGCTTGATGTGTACGATGCCCTCTACCCTGCCAAGGTGTGATCCTGCTCTCCGGGTTTGCGTCCAGGCGAAGTGGTTGCAGAGAGGGTTTGAGTATGCGATGCTAATTGTATTTGTTTCACGTTAGGATGGGGAAATTGCCCAGGTGGATCCACAGGAGCTAGTAGTCCCCAAGCTATCCGAGAGGTTCGATGTGTGTGTGATCTTTTGCTTTGATTACTGTCAGTGTATCCATTGTAAATGCTAGGGATGACTCTGCTGCTGAACATTCAGGTTCATGGGGCTGAGAGCTGCTATGGTCAGCAATTGCCCCAGTGTTAGCTCATTCGCGGCGAATCTTGGCTTCCATGTTTTCGGTAGGATTTTGCCGCGCAGTCAGGTTCTGGCAGCAGTTCTAAGGACACTAGAATAATCGACCGGGCGTTCACTCTGCTGGGATTTGCAGAGGGGAATGTCCAGGATGCGTCCAAATTCGATCTGGTGTTTGTGCATGCCGCAATGGAGAACACAGCCAGCAAGCTTGGGAAATTAGGGATGAAGACGGATCTCAACCGGCTTGACAAATTGGTGGCTTCAGTCATGGGAGCTGCGCCGGTCGGTTCAGCTGTCGCTGCCCGTATTCATGTTTCTGTTATCTTGAGCTATGGATCTGCTACTGCAAATAAGGAAGAGGCATGCCTCATCTTGAACTCTTCAAGCGAAATTGATTCCAACTTGAAGTTACTCCGTCCACGCCAGAGCTACACTATGAAAGCAGGAAAGACGTTGGAGGATGTCAAGTAAATATTGTTCTTGGCTAGCACAAAAAATGTCATAACAGATGTTTTTAAGTGCAATCTTTATTGCAGAAAAATGCTCCTTTAGATTATGTATGTGTTTGATGTGAGTTGAACCATATCATGGTCTTCCATATATAACCTGTTTGTCATTTCCACTCAATTTTTTGGTGTACAAAATGACTCTGCAATGGCTCGTATCACAACCATTTAGTCATCTCATGAAAGCTAACAGCCACCTTTTGGTTTTGTGAAGTGAAGTTGAAAAATGCCATTCTAATGCATGACAGGACAGGACTAAATTATTTTACAGTAGATGCTACATTAGTCTATGTGCCATTTTGTTGTGTTATGCACTCAACCATGGAGCAATGTATTGTACAATGGAAGCACATCTGTGTACAATGACACGTCTAGACTTACACAAATAAATTTGTTATGCATATCCTCCAGGAATCATCATCCAATGCTACTGGCAAAGTGGCAACAAGGAGTAACACGTTCTGATTTGGCCAAGAAGTTATCTTTTGAGGAATTTATAAAGGTCTGCTTAATGCACTTTTTAGAATGTTTTCCTAAATCATAGAAACTTTATCAAATAATACTATATATGCAAGTTTGTTCCCGTGATCCTGTTTATTACTTTGTTTCTTCAGTTGTTTATAATGGACAAACACTGCAGTTCTCCCTTTTCCTAGTGTGGGTACTGGTGCCAGCATTAGAAACATGACGGTACCTTTTTAGGAAATAGAGTTTGTAGATTAGAATAAGCCATGTAGTATTCATATTAATTCCTTGGGTAGTGGGCAGTTTTGTGATAATATAGTAACTATCGTATTACAAATTCTCAACCTCCTCTTTTGATTCGTAACAAAATCATTTCGATAGAATGGCAACGCTTCTCTTCTGTACAACCAACTTTACCCAATTGCTTCCATAGAGCAACTCCAAACTCCGCACTTAGCATCATTGTGTCAGTGGAACACCAATTCAGCACTTA
Source organism: Triticum dicoccoides (assembly GCF_002162155.2). NCBI lineage: Eukaryota > Viridiplantae > Streptophyta > Magnoliopsida > Poales > Poaceae > Triticum > Triticum dicoccoides. The sequence goes on along the minus strand of NC_041382.1, from coordinate 588,304,744 downwards.
GAATCATTGTATTTTTTCATTTAACTTTAGTTTTGTAGGTATGTGACAGACTTATTGCCCATAAGCTTGTGCAACGGTTTTATGACAAAGCCCTTGCATTTGGTCTAAAGGGCTATGCAAAGCTGTAAGTATCCGGTCCTCAGTTAGCATTTTTACATGACTCTTTTTACCGAATCTCCAGTTTTGATGTCATTCTTATTGTTTTGGTTTTGGTGCTACTGCTATACTCTCCTGTAAATTCCTACTATGTGTATATATGAAACCTAATTTTAGTCTTTTTTAATAAATTAAATTCTCACTTGAGGACAAAAGATAGACCTTGTCTACCTACCCTTGTTCAGTGATGCCATTTTTTGTAGTTCTAATTCTTCTAGGTAGTACCAAGAAAGAGCAGACCAAATGATTTCTTCAGGAAAGAGGAAAATCCCATTAACTTTAGAATTCATTTGTCAAGTCTGTGAACTGGCAGGTATATATGTTCAGGCTTCAGTTTGTATAGTCACTATGCTTTACCAACAGTAGATTCGTGGACTTTGTTATCTTTGAAAACGTGAAAGATATCAAGGTATTGAAGTGACTACTTAGAAAAATGGATAGATAGAAAATTACCGAAAGAATTATGCCTCTAACTCCTTATGTGCTTCGTAGGTGATGTTTATTTTTAGGGCTTCCAACACAACAGAATTGCTTCTAATCTTTTGCATTATCTTTTGTCATGGAAGTAGCTATGTGCTGCTTCAGTGCATAGTTAAGTTGTGCATTATGGCTTAAATAAGAATCTCAGAAAAAAATTGTAGCACATTGGCATTGACATGTACCGCATTGTTTTTCCATGTCATTCTTCTGAAGAATCTGAAGTTTCTAAATCTCTGTTGGTAATGATGCAGGCTTGTGGTGGCGACGCTGATGGTCGTCGAGAGGTTCATGGACTGGATGGTGTCGTGGCTGCCCATGGATTCCTCCGTCCGTTGGTGGTGAGGCACGAGCACGACATCGATCGAGGCCTGTTGGAGCTGAGGGTCAGGGTGAGGGACGTGACGGCGTCACAACTCAAGGCGGCGGCCGCCATCGGTCAGGTGTGGCTCACGAGGCTGCTCAGAGTATTTCGCCGCAGCTGCAGGCCACGTGATCAGGCCGGGCAGGCTTCGCACATTGACTAGGCACACAACACTATGTGATAGGAATTATACATGAGTTTCCGCTAGCTACAATGAGAAATTGTGTGATGGTAGATACGACAATTGTGTGACAAAATGGAATTCCTAATAAGTTACTAGTAGCGTGGGGAGGAAACTGGGCGCTACTAGTATATAGGATACTAGTAGCGTTTGTAGTTTACCAACGCTACTACTATTTCATTACTGGTAGCGTGTGTACGTAATAGCAGTAGCGCGGGGTGGAACACGCTACTAGTAACTTTTTTAGCTATAGTGTGGGGTAAAAAACGCGCTACTGCTAAAATTTAGTTGTAGCACTGTAGCAGTAGCGCGAGTGCACGCGCTACTAGTATGCAAAAAACCTACGCTACTGGTAGTGTTTTTCCTAGTAGTGAGTTCATACTAAAATAACACGAAGCTATTCTTTCCGATCGATCTAACCAAGACTTCGTACTAAAATAACACCAAAGCAATATCAGATTCATAATATTCAATCCAACACAAAGAACTTCAAAGAGTGGCCCAATATTTCTACCGGAGAAACAAAGACAAGAATGTGCATCAACCCCTATGCGTAGATTACCACAATGTCACCTTGGGAATCCGTGAGTTGAGTGCCAAAACATATATCAAGTGAATCAAAATAATACCCCATTGTCACCACGAGTATTCATTTGCAAGACATATATCAAGTGCTCTCAAATCCAATAAAGTATTCAATCCGACAAAACGAAATCTGAAAGATAAAACTCAATTCATCACAAGATAGAGAGGGGAAAACACCATATGATCCGACTATATTAACAAAGCCCGCGATACATCAAGATCATGACATCTCAAGAACACGGGAGAAAGAGATTAAGCACATAGCTACTGGTACAAACCCTCAGCCCTGAGGGTGGACTACTCCCTCCTCATTGTGGTGGCCGCCGGGATGATGAAGATGGCCACCGGAGATGATTCCCCCCTCCGGCAGGGTGCCGGAACGGGATCTAGATTTGGTTTTCAGTGGCTATAGAGCCTTGCGGTGGCGGAACTTCTCCTCTAGGATTATTTCTGATGGTTTCTGTCAGGACCCCGATCCTAAGTCACACCAATCTAGCATGTAACACATCATATCACTTTGCGGCCTCACGCACGGTATTCCCACGGGTGCCACCTTACCTGGCCCAGGACCGTTTGCGCCTTTTGGCTCACGTATATGATAGTGTCGCTAGTATCCACATGACAGAGAACCCGGGCCGACATGACTAGTCGTGAACCCAAAGTGGCGCTAACTTACGGGAACAGGCATACATGAACCAACATCGAACGTGTCGGTCATCAGCGTGTGAATCCGGGTTGTAGCAACTGGGCTAACAGGACTCCGAGAACCCGGGCTGTAGCAGGACTCCGGAAGTCACCGCGTGGCATTTCCCCGAAGGGACAAACACAGGAATCAAGTGGATCACATGCCGCCCAATCTAAGTGTTCCAGAGCAGTAGTAACTGGGCTAGCAGGACTCTGGTAAACCGGGTTGTAGCGGACTACCATGGCTTAGTGGAAGCACTAGACTACATTTCCCCATAAGAGAGGCTACCAAGGATAGACAACTAGGTTGTCGGATCCCACACATACCAAGCATTTCAAATCATACACACAATATGCTCGATATGTGCAAATACAACATGGCATCACAACAAAACTCTACAACTCAAAGTATTTATTCATTAGGCTCCGAGGAGCCAAGTATTACAAACATGGTCTCGTGACCCCACATACAGAGCATACAAGCAACAAATACATGCGGAAGCTTAACTTGTTTGAGTACAGACAACTACAAATGAAAAAGGCTGAGAAGCCTGACTATCTACAAGATCCTGCTGAGGGCACAAGATCGTAGCTGAGGTAACAAGCTAAACATCGAAGTCCACGCGGAACTACTAGCGAGACTGAAGTCTCTCTATAAAACATAAATTAAGCAAACGTGAGTACAAATGTACCCAGCAAGACTTACATCAGAACTAACTACATATGCATCAGTATCAACAAAGGGATGGTGGGGTTTAACTGCAGCAAGCCAGCTTTGACTCAGTGGCTATCCTGAACTACATATGCAAGTAACTCTTTTGAGGTGGCGCACAGGAGTCCACATATTCACCATAACAATACACCACTATGGATCCGCTCCCGTCTCCCTACGAGAAGGTCATCCACAGCACTCACGCTTATCTTGCGAGTTTTAGAGTATCCACTTCAAGTTATCTATGAACTGTACAGGCAACCCAGAAGTCCTTTACCACGGACACGGCTATTCGAATAGATCATTTATAACCCTGAAGTGGTGTACTTCTTCACACAAGTTTCCACCACTTGGCATCTGCACACGGCATGTGCTCGACAGACTTCAAGCGAAAGCTGACGTGGGTGTAGACCACGACCTGACTAACCACACAAGTCTCTAGTCTAGGTTTATCGCCTATTCGGGTTCCATCCGCAAGGAGATCCGGCCGGGGTTTTGCTCACAGCCCGAAACGATGTGTGCAGGGTTCCCGGGACACCAAACGGGCGACTCGGTACACCGGGCCACGGTGAATCTACCGCATCATAGCCCACCCCTAGGGTCAGCGCTACGCACGGCCTCCAACACATATGCTACAAACACCATAAACTACTTGCAACTCTTGGACAGAGGACAAGGGCGGTTAATAAGTCGAGCGGGGTCATATTTCAGGGCCCAACGTGTGGTAGTAGCTTTTCATGGATCACAAACACAGAACTCAGTTCCTGAGGACGGTTTCAGTGAGACAACCACCATGTACTCCTACATGGCCTCTCACCGCTACCTTTACCAAATCGTGTTCACACACTTAGCTCATACACAGTACGACATGTTCACCACTTTCCAATTCATCCCCGATGAATCAGACCTGACTCAACTCTAAGCAGTAGCAGGCATGACAAACAAGCATGAATGAGTAGGCACATCAGGGCTCAAACAACTCCTACTCATGCTAGTGGGTTTCATCTATTTACCGTGGCAATGAAAGGTCATGCAGAGGAAAGGGGTTCAACTACCGCAGCACGTAACAATTGAAGCGTTGTTGTCCTAATGCAGTAAAAGAGAGCAAAAGCGAGAGAGTCAGATTGTATTGGAATGAACAATGGGGTTTTGTTTGCCTAGCACTTCTGAAGATAGTATAGCTCTTCATCGGTGTCATCGAACTCATCGCCGGATCAATGTCTACTGAGGGGGAACAAATACCGGCAACAGAGAGGAAACACAATCAATGCAATGCACAATATGATGCATGATCATGACATGGCAATATGAGTGTGTTGGGCTAATGCAACTACAACCAGATGGATTTGAGCCATTTTAAACGAAAGGTTCAACCCCAAACTCATCTTATTAATTTAAATAGTGCTTTATCATGTTTTGATATAAACAACAGGGTTAAGTTGCTTTAATATGCATGAAACTAGTACAGATGGATAGATTGGATTTTCTGATCATTTTTCATATATAAATCTTTGCATTTAGAGTTACAGATTAATTTCTATGATTTTTTGAAGTTTAGGTCTTTTTCTGGAATTTCTGGTTATTTTGAAAATAAACTAATTCCAGAAAAGATTAACTGCGTCAGCACAGCCTTAGCATGACGTCAGCGAGTCAACAGGGCTGGTCCCGACCAAACCTGGCTAGTGGGGTCCACTAGTCAGTGAATCAGTGCTGGTTACTATTGCGGACAGGTGGGGTCGGGTCAACAGCCACATCAGCAAGTCAGCACTGACGTGTGGGGTCGGTCAACGTGTGACGTGGCTAGGTCAAACTGACCCGTGGGGCCCGTGTGGTTAGTTTAATCCAAACAGGAGCTAAACCAGGGTTAATTAGGCAGCGGGGCCCACATGGCAGTGGCTCTAGGGTGTTTAGCGGGGTCGTTATTGCTAACAAAACCAGCACCACGTCAGCAATAACGTCGGCGACCAAACGCACGGCGGCGCACCAGAGTTGCTCGGAATGGCGCTACAGAGCACCGTTTTCGCGCGTGGTTTGCGGCTACGGCGAGCTGGCGGTATTGCGCATCTTCTGGGGCAAACGCCAGGAGCCGGGGTGGCCTATAAAGACAGCAGCGACGACAGAGGCGACGACCAGAGCTCTGGCTTGAGCGGGCGCGAGGCTGCGGTGCGCTGGGAAAGCAGATGGTGGTGGTGTTGGCTTCCTGCGGAGGTGTTGAGCATGGCGACGTGCGCGGATGTGAGCTACGGTGGCTCACACCACGTTGGTGCCATGGACGGCGGCGACCAAAGCTACGACGGGAGCTTGCTGGGCTGCGCTACAGGCGGCGGCAGGACGCGTGAAGGCTACCAGAAGATAGCCCGCACACGGCCGCTTCTAGCTGAGCACTCGGAAGGTCACGGGGTCGCCGGATAAGACGAAGGCGAGCACATCCGCGGTGGCCGGCGTTCGGGTGCGAACGGAGTCGATGCTATGGTGCACTAGGGAAGTAGCCGGTGGGTTCTACAAGCTCCTGGTGGTTCATCGAACGCGATGACGCACTCGGGCCTGAGCTGCGGTGGCCCTGGCCACGACGGTGAGGAACCACGGCGTCGGTGAGCTCTCGGGTCCAGTGGTAGTGTGTCTACGGTACGCGATCGAGGGAAATAGGAGAGGGGAACAAGGAGATGCTCACGGCGAGTCTTCTGGTGCGGTTGTTGAGCTTGAGGAGGCACGGAGGCGATGGTGATCCGGCGCCGTGCTCGGGGAAGACGGGTCGATGGCGAGGCGACAAGGAAACCAGCGACGCGTGGCTCGACGGAGAGGTAGCAGGCAATGAGTCGGAGCCTATGGGCTTGGCGGTTGGTTGAGGGACGGCCAAAGAGCATGGTGGCAGTGAGCGGCGGCGACGGTCGTGCTCGGGTGTGCGTGAGTGAGAGAGCCAGAGAAGAAGGAGAGTGAGCGAGGCGGTCAGCGGGATCGGGACGGCACGTGGAAGTCGTCCACGTGTCCAGGGGCTCGTCGGCAAGTAGGAGGTGGCCGCAAGTGTGCCGGCGCGTGACGAGCACGCGCCCTCCTGCCCACTGGCAGGAGGTGGGAGACGACTGGCAGAAGGCCTGGTGGGCTGGGCCGCACAGTGCCAGGCCAGGTGGGTTGGGCCAGGTAAGTGGCCAGGTAACTTCTCTCTCTCTCTTCTAGTTTAGTTTCTATTTTCTATTTTTCTGCAATTGTTTTGACTTATTTTTAATTGCTAAGGCATTTTCAAAAACCCTGAAAATAATTGTGGGCTCTGTTTGGAATATTTCCAACAGCCCTCACTTAAGTTCAGAATTATTTGGACATTTAAAATATTATATAGCATTTAAATGCCCAAATGCAAATAGAGTATGATTTAAATCCAGTGACCTTAGGATGTCCAAGAAAATTGTGCACCATTTTTCAGAGCTTTAGGAGCAAGGCAAAGATGATGAACATTTTAGAAGGGCATTTCAGGTTCATTGAAAAAGTATTTCAGTAACCCTAGTTGGATTAAGTGGTGCTGGGGTTTCTGTCATCCCCATTTCAAGTTTCTAAGAAATTTAAACATGATGCATCACTTTAATGCAAGCACTAGGCAGACCAGAACTAGGGATGTGACAACTCACCCCCACTAAACAAGAATCTCGTCCCGAGATTCAAGTGTAGGGTAAAAGGAAGAGGGGACTCGAGCTATCAAAATCTTCATGATCCAACTGCCCTTCTGAAAGATGTTGATTATTGCATCATATTGATCTTTGACGTCTTTTCCTTCGAGATCTTCATCCAACATGATGACGACAAAAAGAAACTCTACAAGAATCAATCTTCTTGAAGATCGAGCACTCAAGATCAACTCATGGAGTGAGACGTAGGAACATCTCTTGAGTTGAGACAGTGGATGGAAAGAAATAGATGACGAAGGCTCAATTTGGTAGGCAAGAATCCCACGCCTAAGTAAGACGGTGCATAGGTTTCAAATTAGCGAGGAAGTAATTGCCACGATTCCATAATGGAATACCTTAGGGAAGGTGACTCGTAGAATTATTCCCTTAAGTGGCAAAAAGAATTACTTTTGATACATAGATCATTGAGACTATTTATACGAACCTAAGGCAATCACAATCGATCATTTGAAGTAGTTCAAAAGAATGACATACTCGGACTAGAATGGATGATGTGGACTACCTTGTTGAAGACAACGCAATGGATGATTTTGCTTATTATCGGAAATGGATGGGACCCATGGTAAGTCCACTTTTGAAGATGATCTTGGACATCAACTGCTGAGAAGGGCAGCCCATGGGAAATTGGCACAATGGCGGTGCAAGCTAGGAACAAAATGCTAATGCTGGGAATGTTCCAACCATCATATATGCCTGAGATTCAGATCTGATTGGTGATAGGATACTTCAGACTCAGCATGTCTGAAAAGAAAGTTTGCAACACAAATCGTCGAGATGACATTGCAAGATTCTCGGGAAATGAACTATGATAGTAAGCTCCAAAACATGAGCTGGTTCTGCTACACACATGTGAACACGCTGTCCCAGACAAGCATGATCACATGGTAGTCTTGCAATAAAACACTACCGAGTTCTGATTGGGAACCATCATTGAGATAACGAAGTCTTATGCATATCCTTCCGGGCCCTTCAGGATTAGCGCATGAACTTCTTTTCTTTGAACAAATCAATCAGTGGCTTGGTGTGCTAGGGAATACATATGGAGTGGAGGTAATTAATCTACCAAACCATAGAATACATTCGCACATGCATAATTGACTTGGGATGGTACCAGAGGAAACAAAAACAATCTTTCTCGAACTCACGGCGGCAACTTGCACCAAATGCACATGAATTCGAGGAAGTCACTTCTTCCACCCAAGCATAAGCTTCCTAAACGGAACACGAAGGCATTTCTTACAAAGTTTCCAACACTAGGTTGATGTTCAACATGAATCATGGAGGAGACAAAATGCTGCTGATGGGCTCAACAGCAACTCATCAGAATTTTCCATATCACTGGAATTCCACCATTATGTGAGCAATGTGATAGTATTGTTCAAACCAAAGGATGTAATGGTGTATGCTCGAGGAACAACCACGAGTAAGACAACATTATGAATATCGTTGGTTCTAACTTGATTTGACGATAGCCCACACTCAAATCGAGGTTTGGACAAGATGATAGATTCAACAACCGATCACGAGGAACAATCGATGAAGATATCATCTCTCGTCAACACACACACAAACACAAGGATATCCCTTTGGAATGAACTAAGTTAGGCAAGATTTTATCTTCCAACTCTCCAAGTTGTTGTTTAGCTTAACCAACTAGCTCAGGGGTATCCAACACAGATTCTTGGAGAAAGGGGTGACTACAAGAAACCAACTTGGTCACGTACTCAACATAGCAGTCAGGTGACAACCTGGTAATACTTCCGAGAAGATATTCGGGACATCATGAACCACCGATATGTTACTAAGCTCGAGAAAAATCTTGCTTTTCAGGACAAGACGATATGATCGAAAGAGCAAGGAACTTCACATAATCCAAACTCATTGATCGAAGAGTGCACCAGGAAAATGGACTAGGTAGCACGATCAATCTTAGGAAGATGACTCAGTGCCCAGCACGCTAAGAATGAGAGTATTACCCATTTAACTACCCAGCAACGGGATTGCTAGGAGTATTGATTTCACACATCATATAGTTCACTTGTCGGCATTTCGGTTACAATAACACGGAGACCGAGAAATGAATGATGATGGCAAGAAGTATCACTGCATCAAGAATTCATAAGAGGATGTGCAATTCTCATGATACCCTTGTTATGAAAGAGGGTGATACTCCGAGGTAGAATAAAACAAAAGCTAGATTGGCATTTTGATCTGCGGATTACAACTGCTTTGACCCAATCCTCGAAGTGGACAAGGTACTGGAGTTTGTTTCTCCTAGTCATTCCAGAATAGAATGGCTTGATGGACCACAAGAATAATAGGTATCGATAACACAAATGCACACATACTCTTGACTACCAATTGATAGACAAAGGTTAGAAACCAACTAAAGAGGGACAAGTCAAAGGAACATACGATTTTCTAAGTTGTGGGTGCATAGATTAGCATGTCGAACGAGTTCAACATATTTCTTCTGGATAACCCATGCAGAAAGGTAGAACTGGCAGATCACAACATAGAATCGAGAACTCGTCAAGAGCACTCTGGTTGTGATCTTTCGGTTCAACGAGGAACTTCTGTCATAAGTAGTTCATGGTATTTTGAAGAAAGAAATACCACGGACATCGAGGTCTATCGCAAAGGTTGCTAATATCCTAAAGGAACGAGCAACACTATCAACAGAAAGTAAGTAGAGCGAATCTTGGGTTCAGGAACCCAGAGATGGAATACCTACTAGCTAATAACATCACGAGATGCTTTCGAGAATGGTGGCCAGATTCATCACACTGGAAACACAAAACATGGCTAGATTACCCGGTGATCCTCTAAGACGCCTAGGGTCATAGTAATAGTTCCAACATCTATACCGAGGTAATGAAGTACCTCAACACACTGGTTAGTGTGGTCAATCTGGCCCAAAAGAACGTTGGGAACGGAAAGAAGGGAGTTGCAAATGCATCAGATTATTTAGAAACCTGGGATGACTCGGACAGCATAACTGTTGTAAATGCTCGAAAATATTTGAGACATCCTGCAAAATGGTGGCATAGCCACTCAACATCACAATATCAAGGTTCCGAGATCAACTATGAACACACGGAAGTAGTAGAAACTGAACTGGGGCTTGAATCCATCAATCCTATAGGTCTACGGCTTAGTAACACGTGATCCTGATAGAAAGAAGAGGAAGCCTAGTTCTTAATCCCCATAGAGAAGAAGAGGTTGACTCAAATCAGAAGGGCATAAGGTAAAGGAGTAAAAAGAGCCTTATGTTCCCTTCCCCAATCAATTCCCTTATATAACTAAAGAATTTATAGACTCAACTTCGACCAGTTTGGCTTGGTAATCCTACAGGCAGTCAGGCTCTGATACCAAAGCTGTCAGGACCCTGATCCTAAGTCACACCGATCTAGCAAGTAACACATCATATGACTTTGCGGCCTCACGCACAATATTCCCACGGGTGCCACATTACCTGGCCCGGGACCATTTACGTCTTTTGGCTCACGTATAAGATAGTTTCACTAGTATCCATATGACAGAGAACCCGGGCCGACATGACTAGTCGTGAACCCAAAGTGGCGCTAACTTACGGGGACAGGCATACATGAACCAGCATCGAACGTGTCGGTCATCAGCGTGTGAATCCGGGATGTAGCAACTGGGCTAACAGGACTCCGGGAACCCGGGCTGTAGCAGGCTAGCAGGACTCCAGAAGTCACCACGTGACATTTCCCCGAAGGGACAGACACAGGAACGAAGTGGATCACATGCCGACCAGTCTAAGTGTTCTGGAGCAGTAGTAACGGGGCTAGCAGGACTCCGATAAATCGGGATGTAGCAGACTACCATGGCTCAGTGGAAGCACTAGACTACATTTCCCCATAAGAGAGGCTACCAAGGATAGACAACTAGGTTGTCGGATCCCACACATACCAAGCAATTCAAATCATACACACAATATGCTCGATATGTGCAAATACAACATGGCATCACAACAAAACTCTACAACTCAAAGTATTTATTCATTAGGCTCCGAGGAGCCAAGTATTACAAACATGGTCTCATGACCCCACATACAGAGCATACAAGCAGCAAGCACATGCGGAAGCTTAACTTGTCTGAGTACAAACAACTACAAATGAAAAAGGCTTAGAAGCCTCACTATCTACAAGATCCTGCCGAGGGCACAAGATCGTAGCTGAGGTAACACGCTAAATGTCGAAGTCCACGTGGAACTACTAGCGAGATTGAAGTCTCTCTGCAAAACATAAATTAAGCAAACGTGAGTACAAATGTACCCAGCAAGACTTACATCAGAACTAACTACATATGCATTAGTATCAACAAAGGGATGGTGGGGTTTAACTGCAGCAAGCCAGTTTTGACTCAGTGGCTATCCTGAACTACAGCTGCAAGTAACTCTTTTAAGGTGGCGCACACGAGTCCACATATTCACCATAACAATACACCACTATGGATCCACTCCCGTCTCCCTACGAGAAGGCCATCCATAGCACTCATGCATATCTTGCGAGTTTTAGAGTATCCACTTCAAGTTATCTATGAACTATACAGGCAACCCAGAAGTCCTTTACCGCAGACATAGCTATTCGAATAGATCATTTATAACCCTGCAAGGGTGTACTTCTTCACACATGTTTCCACCACTTATCGTCTGCACACGACATGTGCTTGGAAGACTTCAAGCGAAAGCCGACGTGGGTGTAGACCACGACCTGACTAACCACACAAGTCTCTAGTCTAGGTTTATCACCTATTCAGGTTCCATCCGCGAGGAGATCCGTCCGGGGTTTCGCTCACACCCCCAAATGATGTGTGCAGGGTTCCCGAGACACCAAACGGGCGACTCGGTACATCGGGCCACGGTGTATCTACCGCATCATAGCCCACCCCTAGGGTCAGTGCTATGCACAGCCTCCAACACATATCCTACAAACACCAGAAACTACTTGCAACTCCTGGACTGAGGAGAAGGGCGGTTAATAAGTCGAGCGGGGTCATATTTCAGTGCCCAACATGTGGTAGTAGCTGTTCATGGATGACAAACACAGAACTCAGTTCCTGAGGACGGTTTCAGTGAGACAACCCACCATGTACTCCTACATGGCCTCTCACTGCTACCTTTACCAAATCGTGTTCACACAGTTAGCTCATACACCGTAGGACATGTTCACCACTTTCCGATTTATCCCCGATGAATCAGACCTGACTCAACTCTAAGCAGTAGCAGGCATGACAAACAAGCATGAATGAGTAGGCACATCAGGGCTCAAACAACTCCTACTCATGCTAGTGGGTTTCATCTATTTACTGTGGCAATGATAGGTCATGCAGAGGAAAGGGGTTCAACTACCGCAGCACGTAACAGTTGAAGCGTTGTTATCCTAATGCAGTAAAAGAGAGCAAAAGCGAGAGAGTGGGATTGTATCAGAATGAACAATGGGGTTTTGCTTTCCTGGCACTTCTGAAGATAGTATAGCTCTTCATCGGTGTCATCAAACTCATCGCCGGATCAACGTCTAATGAGGGGGAACAAATACCGACAATAGAGAGGAAACACAATCAATGTAATGCACAATAATGCATGATCATGACATGGCAATATGAGTGTGTTGGGCTAATGCAACTACAACCAGATGGGTTTGAGCCATTTTGATCCAAAGGTTCAACCCCAAACTCATCTTATGAATTTAAATAGTGTTTTATCATGTTTTGATATAATCAACAGGGTTAAGTTGCTTTAACATACATGAAACTAGTACAGATGGATAGATTGGATTTTTTTGATCATTTTTCATATATAAATCTTTGCATTTGGAGTTATAGATTAATTTCTATGATTTTTTGAAGTTTAGGTCTTCTTCTGGAATTTCTGGTTATTTTGAAAATAAACTAATTCCAGAAAAGATTAACTGCGGCAGCACAGCCTCAGCATGACATCAGCAACTCAATAGGGTTGGTCTCGGTCAAACCTGACCAATGGGGTCCACTAGTCAGTGAACCAATGCTGGTTTGTGTCGTTGATAGGTGGGGTCGGGTCAACAGCCACATCAGCAAGTCAGCACTGACGTGTGGGGTCGGTCAACGTGTGATGTGGCCAGGTCAAACTGACCCGTGGGGCCCGTGTGGTTAGTTTAATCCAAACAGGAGCTAAACCAGGGTTAATTAGGCAGCGGGCCCCACATGGCAGTGGATCTAGGGTGTTTAGTGGGGTCATTAGTGCTAACTAAACCAGCGCCACGTCAGCAATAACGCCGGCGACCAAATGCACGGCGGTGGCACGCCGGAGTTGCTCGGAACGGTGCTATAGAGCACCGTTTCACGCGTGGTTTGCGGCTATGGCGAGCTGGCGGTATTGCGCATCTTCTGGGGCAAACGCCAGGAGCCGAGGTGGCCTATAGAGACGGTAGCGACCACGGAGGCGGCGGCCGGAGCTCTGGCTCGAGCGGGCGCGAGGCTGCGGTGCGCTGGGAAAGCAGATGGCGGTGGTGTTGGCTTCCTGCGGAGGTGCTGAGCATGGTGATGTGTATGGATGTGAGCTGCGGTGGCTCACACCACGTCGGTGCCATGGCCGGCGGCGACCGAAGCTACGGCGGGAGCTCGCTGGGCTGCGCTACAGGCGGCGGCAGGACACGTGAAGGCTACCAGAAGATAGCCCGCACACGGCCCCTTCTAGCTGAGCACTCGGAAGGTCACAGGGTCACCGGATAAGACGACGGCGAGCACATCCATGGTGGCCGGCGTTTGGGTGCGAATGGAGTCGATGCTATGGTGCACTAGGGAAGTAGCCGGTGGGTTCTACACGCTCCTGGTGGTTCACCGAACGCGATGACGCGCTCGGGCCTAAGCTGCGGTGGCCCTGGCCATGACAGTGAGGAACCACGGCGGCGGTGAGCTCTCGGGTCCAGTGGTAGTGTGTTTACGGTATGCGATCAAGAGAAATAGGAGAGGGGAAACGACGAGGTGCTCACTACGAGTCTTCTGGTGCGGTTATTGAGCTCGGGGAGGCGCGGACGATGACGTAACGGCGATGGCGATCCGGCGGCCGTTCTCGGGGCAGACGGGTCGATGGCGAGGCGACAGGGCGTCCGGCGACGCGTCACTCGATGGAGAGGTAGTAGGCAATGATTCAGAGCCTATGGGATTGGCGGTTGGTTGAGGGATGGCCAGAGAGCACGATGGCAGTGAGCGGCGACGACGGCCGTGCTCGGGTGTGCGTGAGTGAGAGAGCCAGAGAAGAGGGAGAGTGAGCGAGGCGGTCAGCGGGATCGGGACGCCACGTGGAAGTCGCCCACACGTCTAGGGGCTCGTCAGCAAGCAGGAGGTGGTCGCGCGTGTGCCGGCGCGCGGCAAGCATGCGCCCTCCTGCCCACTGGCAGGAGGTGGGAGACGACTGGCAGAAGGCCTGGTGGGCTGGGCCGCACAGTGCTAGGCCAGGTGGGCTGGGCCAGGTAAGTGGCCAGGTAACTTCTCTCTCTCTTCTAATTTAGTTTCTGTTTTCTATTTTTCTGCAATTGTTTTGACTTAATTTAAATGCTAAGGCATTATCAAAAACCCTGAAAATAATTGTGGGCTCTGTTTGGAATATTTCCAACAGCCCTCACTTAAGTTCAAAATTATTTGGACATTTAAAATATTATATAGCATTTAAATGCCCAAATGCAAATAGAGTATGATTTAAATACAGTGACCTTAGGATGTCCTAGAAAATTGTGCACCATTTTTGTCAGAGGTTTAGGACCAATGCAAAGATGATGAATATTTTAGAAGGGTATTTCAGGTTCATTAAGTATTTCAGTAACCCTAGTTGGATTAAGTGGTGATGGGGTTTCTGTCATCCCCATTTCAAGTTTCTAAGAAATTTAAACATGATGCATCACTTTAATGCAAGCACTAGGCAGACCAGAACTAGGGATTTGACAGTTTCTCTATTTATAGGATTTTTGGCGTCGATTTCACGCGAAGATGGGCCTCGAGGTGAGCACAACCCACCGGGGAAAGCCGGGCCCACCAGGCGTGCCCTGGTGGGTTGTGCCCTCCTCGTGGCTCTTCTGGCCCTCCCACGAATCTTCGGGGGTCTCTTTTGTTCCAAAAAAATTGTCAAAAAGTTTCAACTCATTTGGAGAACTTCCATTTCTGCACAAAAAACAACACCACGGTAGTTCTGCTGAAAACAGCGTCAGTCCAGGTTAGTTCCATGCAAATCATACCAAAACCATATAAAACTGTTGTAAACATGGCAGTAGTTAGTACGTAGTACTAACACACACACGCTATTAAAAAACACACACGCACACACACAGGTTCAAAGAATTGGAATATCGTGGGAGTAGGAAGCCACAGGAAGTGACATAAGTGGAGTACATACAAGAAGAGAAGAGGTACACGCACGTCCATCGGAGACACAGTCCTTGCCTTGCACTATAGCATTTAGAACACAAAAAAGAAGCCAATAATAAAAAAATAGCATGTATTAGCAGTTTACTACTTCCCGACTAATCTCATCTTCTTCGTTTTACCATATTGTACAGTCTTATTTTCACTCCTTTCCACCACATGCTCACATTCCAAGGTGCATTAGATTGATGCATGCAAGGATTAAAAGAAACCAACCAGTGCATGTAACCATTCCTACTCGTTTAGTAGTCATCCATGAATATACTGTAATTAATGCAGATTAAAGTTTGAGTAATTTTGTAAACTACGAGATGGGGACATTGCTCCACTCATCATCTTCCTTGGTTGATGAGATTTCAAATTTAAGCCCTGTAAACCAGAAAGGAGGGAGTAGTTAAAAGTTTTGATCAAACTTTGACAAAAATTTATATGACGTGGCGTAAAAACCTAGACGGAGGTAGTAGTATGAGATACGGTGGCACTCTAACTTAGGTTGAATACAAGTGCCCGCTCATTATTGGAAGAGAGAAAAGTGTACATACAAAGTAATTAAAATTGAATTTCTTGAAAATATTTAAAATTGGAGGATGGTGCAGCCCACCTTTCTGATATTTTGGCCGTGTATGGTTCGGTTGTTGTTCACTTCGGAGGCGTGTAACACACGTGAATGATAGTAAGCGTGACCGGGAGGCGTGCAGCGTTAATTGCAGTTGACTCCTTCGAGCGTTAAATTTTCTTTACATATTAGCATCGCCCTAGTATTTTTCTTCACTATGTTAAATAAAGAGTTTCGTTTCATGCACAATTTAAAATGATTTTAATGGAGAGAAAAAGAAAACCACTCCAACTATATATGATGCAGCCTCGGCACTTGTTTTCTAGGGTTTGCTCTCTTCACACTCTCTCTCTCTCTCCACTATATATACACGTTGGAGCCTCAACGCTTGCAATTGCTCTCTTCACACTCTCTCACCCTCTCCAGATCTAAACAAGACCGTGTTGGCCTCTCTCTCTCCCCTCACTGCTGGTCAAAGAGCCGGCAGGATCCCATCTGTCGGGGAAGGGAAGGATGCTTAACGTTGTCGCCGTCGGCGAGGGAGGGAATCCACTACCAGCGCAGTTGTTCTCTTTCACCCAGCGGTGGCGCGGGAGGGCCTCCGACCCCTTCTTACTCGTTGTCGTACATAGTGTGGTCAGATCGGCCTCTGGCCGCCCACTGAGCCACACCCCGAGAACCTTAAGGTATAATTTACTTAATCCACATGCATTGCTCTAGCTGCATGTGGATTTTTTCCGCTTGTGCACTCGAATCTAGGTGTTGGATCAAACAGGAAAGTAGTGGGGAAAGTTGTATAGTATGAATTTAGGACATGGTTCAAAGAGGAAAGGAAGGGGGAAAGTAGTATAGACTGGCTATCCAACACCTACATTGGTCGAAAAGGGAAAACAATGACAAACGCAGTATGCACATCTATAACGACTTGATCTTTATGTGGGTGGGGGACAAGGCTGTAGAGTTTGAGCAGGACTAGATTTTCTACCCTCACAAAGGGAAAGATGTCTAAAGATAACAAAACTGGGACCAACACAAATATGCTCCTTGGTTGTTTGTTCATTGTTGCAACAGACTGTGCATCACCCCTTTATACATCGGTAGATGCACATGGTGCTGGTGCGTCCACTGTCTCGTACAACTCTTTAGCTGTTGTTAATCTAATAATGCCTCTGGAAAATTGAAGCAATGCCACGGTTAAAAGCAAATTACATGCTTAACGAATTTTATTGTTAATATAATCTATCCATTAATATGAATCAATGCCATTGTTTGAGAAATGCTACTGTCTTGCTTTCTTTCCCATTTAGATAAGTAAGATGCTTCTTTTGTGGGCTTCTGTGTCATCCACCATTATTGACCAGTAATTGTTTCCTTTGCACCTCTATGTAAACAGGGTTATCTACTTCACATCATTGCTATTGCGACCTTTCGTTGCACTGCACAAAAGACTTTTTGCTTTGAGAGTGTTTTGTGCAATTCAACCAAAATGTCACACTGACAACGTTGCTTGATTGCTTGATCTTAGTGGAACTGCACAAGAGGAGATCTGACTTCCTATTTGTGTTGGCAAATTTGTTTCAGATCTTCTTCTTGTGAGTTGTTTGAATTCCGCGTCATGAGTGGTCAGTAATGGCCTTCTTCCACATGATTGTGCAGTGTGCTTTCATATGTTGTGCTACTTATACGGTAATGTTGCTTGATTTTAGTGAACCGCACAAAAGGGGACCAGACTTCCAATCTGTATGTGCACCATAATAACCCATTGAGGTAAGATAATGATATTTCACAATTGTTGGCCTGTATTTTGCTATTGTCATCATAAAAATAATATTGTTGTTTAGTGTTATACTTATGCTCCCTAATTGACATGCCAAATCTTACATTGAAGGTGAAGCTTGTCTGTTATTGAACCAAGTGACGAAGGGGAAGAACAAGCGGAAGAAGAACAAAAATCAACTCCCGGTGCTGTAATGAAGCACTGGAACTGTGATGACACAAGTAATGATATAGTTTTGCATCTTAATTTATTGTTATGGCTGGAACAAGCAATTGTTTTGCCACGGTGATTTGATGCCACTCTTAATGTAATATGTAATTATGTCTACTTGTGCAAACAGGGATCTTGTTTCAAGATAACATATATTTTAGTGGAACTGCACAAGAAGATGTTGGAAACATTAAGCTAATCGAGGAGTTTATAGTAAACATGGCAACCACAGTAGATAATAACGGATGGTTCTGGAGAAGTGCTTCATCTGCATTCTCTACACAATAAGCCTCATGACAAAGGTTGGTACTGGCCCACGGATTTCATCCATATGATTGAGCTTTGTCATCTTTATTGGTGTTGTGCTACTGTTTAGCTACTGTCATGAGAAAGTGGTATTGTTTCGCATGTTAATCTAAGGTTGCTAATAAATTGATGCACCGGTTTGCCACCCTTATAGCCACTTATAAAATTAAGTAATAATATAGTTCAAGTTGAGCTGTTGTGTTTGGTATCATATCATTTCCTATGAGGATAATGAGGATGCATCTCTTTGTGACTATATATTTCATCAGTTACTCTCATTGATAATGTAATGGTTGTTTAAAATATTTCCTTTCCTTTTTCAAGCAAACAGGGATGCAAACATTTAGTTGTTTTCTTGTCTTTGCACAACGGGATCATCCTCCTCCGAAGAAGAATATGGAGTACGTGAAGTGCCTAGTTCCGATTATGCCAGGATGAAGAAGCCTAGTCTATCTTCTCATCAGAAGGAGCAGTTGAAGGATGGTTACATTACTCCCCACAAGACCAAACTAACTTCAGCTCAGAAGGACTCACAGATTTCCATCTTTTTTGCTGTGATGGGTAAGTACAATGTTGTTTTAGGATTCTTTCTGGTGAGTTCCATTTGTTTAAATGTGTGCTCTACATGGACCATGTAGGTGCCTATTTAAACTGTAAATTCATAATACAGTTTGCTTTACTAATCAATTTTTTTGTATTTATGCAAACATGGGTGCTCAGCTTGATTTCAATGGGAACTGCACAAAATGTTCTGATGGTTCATGCCCATTATACTTCATCATGCACAATACATCGAATGTTCTCAAATCATTAATTTCCACCTCCAGCCACAAAATTAGCTACAAGAAAGGAGATGCCGATATGTTCAAGTCGTTGCAACATATAAAGGCGAAATCATACAAGCTACACGCGAATTTGGTTGATTTTGGTGGAACTGCACAAAAAGAACAGTTGGTCTATTTAGCACGAGGTGCCATGTTAATGTCCGAACTGATGGCAAACCCGACCATTCCACAATCGTAGGCATTTGATATTTTGGAATGGGAAAACCTTGTCAAAGTTTGCTCATTGATGTACGCAAAAAGACATGCATTTGATATTTTGGAATGGGACAACCTTGTCAAATTTTGATCATTGATGTTACCAAGAAGAAATGTGTATGATATTTCCGAATGGGACGCCCTTTGCTGTCATTTTTTCTTTATTCTTTAGTTGTGAAGTAAATATTGGCTATTGCATGTGAATCACTGAGATGCATAATCATCGATTATTTTGAATGTTCTCTATGAATTGCCAGGCCCGTGATTTTGATTGCAAAGTACAGGCATGCTAAAAAGCTTATCAAACTTTTGGTACATGTGAAATTGCTGCAAACGAGGTGATCATCATGTGTCCTGGGAATAATGCTAGTACATATTGTTTTGCATGTTCATCCAATGCTAGTGATACAAGAATTTGAACTAATATAACTAAATTCGTTCATACACGGCGGATTTCATATCATCACATTTCATACATTCTTCAACTAAAAAGGGTGCGCTGGAGATATAATTAATTAACCTAATATATGATCTCCGGCGCCCATTTCCCATGTCCGGCTGAGCCGAACATAAGCTTATTCTCCAGCACAGCTCTCCGACTCCACGTCGCCACCAAGAAGCTAATCGGTCGTCACTGTCAACCCGCCAAGCTTGGCTTCAACAGGAGGGTAGCAGCGGTGGCCTTACTTGGACCTGAGCGGCGGCGACCTACCGTGTTTTACTCTTCCTCATTATTTGTGTGGCGCGACCTCATTAGCAGCGGGGCGGGGCCTCGATGGAACCGGAGATGTCCTCTATCTTATTGCCGGCGGGGCGGCGCCTCTGCGGAGTGGGGGAAATTCTCCCCCTCGTTGCCGGAAGGGCGGGGCATTGGCGGAGCCGGCGATGTCCTCTGCCTCGTTGTTAGCAAGGCGGGGCCTCGGCGAAGTAGGGCCTCATCGAAGCCGGCGAAGTCCTCCGCCTCGGTGCCGACGGGGTGAGGCCTCGACGGAGCCGGCGATGTCCTCTCACTCGTTGTTGGCGGGGTGCCACCTCGACAGAGCCGGCGATGTCCTCTCACTCGTTTTTGGCGGGGTGGCACCTCGACGGAGCATGGCCTCGCCGAAGCCGGTGAAGTCCTCCGCCTCGGTGCCGACAGGTAGGGCTTTGGCGGAGTCGGCATTGTCCTCTACCTCGTCGTCGGTCTCGCCAAATAGCGCCTCGCCTGCTTCATTGCCCTCTTCGTAGGCGGTCGCAACCTCTGCCACCTGCATGCGGTACCTCCAGCACGTGAGGCAGCTCTCGCGGGCGGAGCGGTACGACTGGAGCAGCGCCTCCTGCTCTACCCGCTCTGCGGTGATCTGCTCCTCCGCTTGCAGGTGCTCCTGGAGGACATGATGGTTGTAGGCGGCGTCGACCTGCGCCTCCCAGAACT
Source organism: Triticum dicoccoides (assembly GCF_002162155.2). Classification (NCBI taxonomy): domain Eukaryota; kingdom Viridiplantae; phylum Streptophyta; class Magnoliopsida; order Poales; family Poaceae; genus Triticum; species Triticum dicoccoides. The sequence continues at coordinate 588,284,184 of NC_041382.1, read as the reverse complement.
ACTCCTCATGCTTCTGCCTCACCATGTCCATGTATTGGACACGAGCCTCGCCGATGGTCATGGTGCAATGCACCGACGAGGATGGCGCGGAGGAGGGGGTTGGCGCCGGATCGTCGACTACCACGTTCTCCATTGGGACATTGTCATCCTCCAGCTACCTGTCGGCCAGCTAGTCGGCAGCAATGACTGCCATCTCCTTCTGGTTCGTCGTCGCCCACCCCGAAGAGCGCTGGAGCACAAGAAAGCCATTGTGGGACTGGTGTGGAGAAGAGAAAGGGGCAGAGGCGGATGACTGTGGCTATGGCCGGCGCAGTATTTTATATAGCAATGGTGGGCGGCAGAGGGATGGACGGGTGGCGCCAGAGTAGCCGCCTCGGCAACCGCGTATCATCAATGTGGGCGGCAGACGGACGGACAAGACGACACTTGTGTCAACTGAACGTAAAGTAATCGCCTGCATCGGGAAGCGGCGCGGGTGGCGCTGACAATCTCGGGCAGAAAGCACGCGCGGGCGAGGGAGGCAGTCCGGGTGGGCCAGGACGGTCAGACTCGTGCTTGGCAGCGGTCTGGTCTAGCAGCCGGACATGTTGGCTCGCCAACGAGCTCGCCGAGCTGCGCGATGATAATCACACAATGGACGTGGCTTCCGACCAGGACCCGGCGCCACCGCCCAAGCCGGTTCATGCCGTGTTCACCATAGAGCAGGTGTGGCCGCACTTCGACACCCTAATGGTGGAAGAGCTACCAGCACAGGAGGACCTGTGTTGCAACCTCTGTCTCCTCAACGAGTACCGGCTCGTGGAAGGACGAATCGCTGACGAACAAGCAAACGATAGTGCCGTCGCGGACATGTGGCCCTATGATCCTGGCTTCCTGAATGAGCAGTGGGTGCTATATCAGACCATTCGTAGGGCCCGCAAGGCCCCTCCGCCGTCCTTTGAGTTGTTGCGCTCGTTGTTGCGATGCCATCTCGCATTATCAACATGGTCAACGAACATGAGGAATCACGAGATGACTTTAATTGGAGAGGATGACAGTGGGGACCCACCAGGGCCATAGCCGCACATACGCAAGTGCCTCCTTATTATATACAACTATAATTTTTTTTCTTCCTCCTGGTTTCCTGACATCACGGTCCCACACCATTTTCAACCTATATAGTCAATAAACGAGAGAATTGCACAAGGAGCAGCCGACAGCTGGGACCAAGTAGCTCGAGCAGTATTTGTGTTTTTGAGGTGTGAGCAGAGTTTTTCTTGAGCGATGTTTTTGTCATTGTTCAGAGGAGCAGGGTATCAATTGAGCGGGTTGTGGCCCGTCTAGCCCAGGCTATTATTTTATGTCAACCAAATATCCAGCCCAGATATTAATTTTTTCAAGCTGAAAATGGCTAGCCCAGCTATACTTTTTTTGAGGAATACCCAGCCTAGGTCAACTTGTTATTCTCCGCCCCGCTGGGCTGCAAATCTTCCCTGATGCATTATACTAACAAGAAAATGTGCTTCAAGAAATAATAAATGGGATGTAACTATAAAAACTGGTATGTAACTATTAAAAAATGCACCAAACACGTAATTAGTTAAAAATATTATTGGATTTTGAAAACTTTAATTTCATTACTTATTGCGCGTGCAATATTTTGTTGGATTTTTACGTAATACAAATTTATTTTGAAATTATATTTAATCTGACTAGAAATTTCGGGATAAAAATATTTTGGATCCCATCAAAATATGGGAAATGTATTGAATTCTGTTTTAAGCGGTTGGTTGAAATTATTAATCGTTGTCCTAGCTAGAAAATGGGCTGTAATTTTAACAAACTATAAATGGGTTGTAGTAAATTCCATTATAATTCAAAAATGGGTTGTACATTCTTACAAATCGCAAATGGGCTATATGTTCTCTGCCACACACTTGTGGGCCTACTAAGTTGGCGCGTACGCAAGGCTTTGTCAACTTATAGTCAACACACGGTTCTAGCAGCAGTGGCCGTTGGATGTCCATCCAACGGATGTCGTGCTTCATCTTCAATCTCGAATACTCTTGCTTCAGCCGCCCAAACCACCGTCGACAGTACCGCCTGCTACCGCCTCTCGTGGTCGGCTGTGATGCCGTGCAAGACTCACCAGCCCACCCTACTCGCATTGCCGTCCAGGCCATTCCTCTACTCACAAACACCTCCGGTTATTCTTCGACGATGGCAGCCTCACACCTTAGCCGAACCAGTGAACCCTCATACTCCCCTCCATGTGGGCATCCACCTGCCTCGTCTTCCCTGGCTCCGCATTGGTCCCATCTCGCGCCTCCCTATCGTCCACCGCCTAGGTGTTGTCCGCGCGGCATGGTCAACATGGTCAACGAACGACAACCATCGGAAGAGGACTCTACGTGGTGAGGCTGACAGATGGACCCACCAGCTACATCTTCGCACATAAGGAATTGCGTCCATATTACAAGCAAAAAAATGATTCTTCCCCCTGACAGCTGGGACCCACCAGCTATATCTTCACACGCAAGGAAGTGTGTCCTTATCCTCCCTGACAGCTGGGACCCACCCGGTCGAAGCATACATAGCATTTTCTGTTTGGTCACGAACGTGTATGTACATATTGGTCGATCAGTCTCTCTGCAACGATGAACCTTGGCCGAGCAAGCAGCGCACATGTAGTAGTAGAGCCACCAACATAGCAGTTCATGCAGTCCCTTCTAAACCTTGTACACATACGTACAGCCGTATGCCAAAAAATACGGTCACGTACGTACATACGGGCAGGGTCTCGAACACCTAGCTACTCGTGCATACGTACGGCCAGGGCACGTGGACATGGAGAGGCAACGGAAGGCAGCAATAGTGTCATGTTCATCGGAAGCCAACTGGCTGGGTCAGAATGGAGAAACCGTGTCGTGTTCATCGAGAGTCAATAGAATACGTCGTGTTCATCGGGAGCAACGAAACAGCCGAAACAGGGTCCTGCTCATCGGGAGGGGTGTGGTGTAGTGCAAAACAAAGGAAACTGCCTTCTATTCGAGTGCCTATGGTCGAAACGGGTTACTGTTGATCTGGAGGGGTGTGGCATACCGCAAAACGGAGGAAACGGACTTGTGTTGGAGATCCTACGGTCGAAACGGGGTCCTGTTGATCGGGAGGGGTGTGGCGTACAGCAAAACAGAGGAAACGGACTTGTGTTGGAGCGCCTACGGTCGAAACGGGGTCCTGTTCACCGGGAGGGGTGTGGCGTACCACAAAACGGGACTCCACGGGCTACTTTCATCCACCGTCGACTTCCTCCAGCCTCCACCAGCTACTATTCATCCAACCTCCACCGGCTACTGTTCATCAAGCCTCCACGGGGTCATGTTCATCCACCCCCAACCGGCTCAGGTGTGGCAGCCTCCTCGATCGGGGTCCTGTTCATCCAACGGCAACGGCCTACTACTACCACAGGGTCCTGTTCATCCAACCCCAACCGGGAACTATTCATCCAACCTCCAACAACGGTCACTATTTATCAAGAGGCAGCAGGTTTGATCGACTTCAGTTAGGAGCAGTAGCGAAGGAATCACTCGGGTTTAGTTAACAGCCAAGGGATCGACCGCTTGGGTTTAGTAATGTAGCTAGTGCAATCGCTCGGGTTCAGTAAGCGAACGCCTCGCTCGGGTTCAGTTAGAGCCCAATGCCTCGCACACATGTGCGTACGTGTACAAGAGAAACGTGCAAACCTCTTGTGCATCTCTCCGCCCCGGCCACCCACGATAACCGGGAAATCCCTGAAATTTTCCTCGCCCTCACTTCTACCATGATTTTTTCCATCATGGACGGCCCAAAGAATGTCATGCAGGTGCGTCCCCGGCCCAACTAGGACATAAGCCCATTTTCTGTCATGATTTTTGTCATAGAAGTAGGAGACCACCACATCTATGATGATACGTGCTTTTGTCACAATTATCGTCATAGAAGTTTCATAAGCATGACAGAAAAAAATTCGTTCAGCCCAAAATGTCATGGATGTGTCTTTTTTTGTAGTGTAGACAGATAAGGATGAAAATGCATGCAATATGTGTGTCACCGAGATGCGTATGGTCAGGGGCTTATCCGTCCAAAATCTTCGGACCCTTCAGTTTTCACTTTGGCTATAAATAGCCTTGACACTGTCAATGTTAGTTCACTTTGTCCCCTTGCTCCTTTCGCTCTCAATCCTCAAACCCTAGCACCGCCACTGGACCTCATCACCGCCGGAGAAGAAGAGATTCATTGCCTCAACTTCTTCATCGATGTACTCACGCCGGATGCGGATTTCTTCACCTCCGCCACCGCGGTAGACGTCTTTCGTCGCCAAGTTAGGGCACAGAAGATCTGAGCTAACGATTTCCATTGCCTCGTTATCCAGTTCATAGAGTTCATCTCCGGGGTAATTAAATGATTATTTACTGCGCCACTTTGATCTTCACTCTACTCAAAAATCTTCAAGTATTGTTTTTATCACTCTTTCAATTCTTCGGCACTTCCTTTGGTCAGTCTTGTGTGTTTCATCAATGTTATGCTTAACATGTAAATTCCTCAGTTGTGCAAATTGCTTCAATCTGTACAACTCTAGAACCTTAGTCAAGAACACATGATGAAATTCTTCAAGACGATAAAGGTCAATTCTCAATTGTTTTATTTTGAAAATCTCTGAGAACGCATGTGACTCTTCCCTATATCGTCGCAACTATACTCTGTTCACAGGTAAAATGTCTGCCGACGAATCTCTAGGTTCTCATCAAATTAATTCATTTGTAGCACAACTTGAGGAAAACCTTCAAACTTCATCAGAGTCCTCACAAATGCAAAAACCTTAGTTAAAAAATATGGTTGAAGGAAAGAGGCCACAGAAAGGTGGCAAGCAGAAAGAGGAACACACTGCTTTTGAGATTCCTAAGGTTATTTTCTCAGGATACTGTACGCCAGATGAAGCAACTCATGGCAAGGAAACTAAAGAGCAGCGCAAAACGCATCTGCAAAAGGTCAAAACAGTATTGGATGTATGAATGGAGAGATTACAGATACGTCACCTCCAAATACATGAAGGACTTTGCTATGACGCCTTCATGCAATAGACCACCGCTTGTTCCTGGACAAAAATTTGATCCCTCAAGTATCAAAAGGGGTGAATAGTTCCCCAAGGAATGGGAAAGGCGTCAGGCCAAGTTGGCAAAACAAGCCAAGAAAGCCGTTGAAGAATTGAATAGGGCTGCAAAAGCTTCAGATGAAGCCGGTGCAAGTGGCAGTGCTAGTGCAAGCGCTCCCAAGAAAGCTATGAATAAGAAGCATGCTTCTAAGCCAAAGCCCTCTGTACCAATGCCCTCAGAGGCCCATCCAGCTGCTTCAAAATCATCAACACCTAAGATTTCAAAATCTTCAATGCCTCCTCCTTGATCAAGTTCCTCAATGGATACAACAAGAGCTTCAACACTAGTCGTGCTCGCATCTTGCCAGTGCACCGACGGCTTCCCAATAGCCTCAATTGCTGCATCAAGTGCCTCAACTAGTGGGCAACCAACTTCCTCAACACCCAGGCTGAAGCAATAAGTCACTGCAGGCCGTGGAACTAGGCCAAGTCCCAAAAGCAAGGTCGTAGTGCCTTAGGTTGATGAACGTGGGCTAGCTAATGAGGATGAACTTGCTGAGGTCCTCAGAAGGAAACAAGAACAAGCTGCCATTGCTAAGAACTCCCATGTTCCAATGTTGCTGGACCCGAAGAAATTGCTTGATTTCATTGATATCTAGTGCACCAACCCAGAAACGCCTCTTGATGACCTCAACTTGCCACCTGGTCTAGGCCACATGATTTCCTCATTCATATCAAATGAGAAATGCAAGATTTCTCAAGCAATGCTAGTGAAGAAACAGCAAATTCAGAAGGAGAAGGAATTGAGGAAGAAAATGCTATACATATCTCCTCAACAGCTTGTGACATTACAATCCGAGATTCATCAGCTGTCTGAAGAATATGAGAGACATGCTAATCATTGTTGTGGTGTCAAAGAGAGATTCATCACTGCCTCAACCAAAGTGGTTGAAGACCACAACAAGTGAGAAGCCGCCAAGTTTGGCATGGTACCACCATCTAGTTCCTCAACTCCACCTCCAATGACATAGGCCAGTGAGACTGCGCCTTAAACTACATAAGAGTCTGTCAGGGCAACTGAAGAAGTTGCACCTAAAGAAAGTGAAAGGGCAACTGACCAAGTTGTGCCTAAAGAACCAGCCATGGTGACTGCATCAATCATGCTTGATGAAAATGCACCAACCATTTCCTCAGCAGCTCCACCAACCATGACTTCATCTTTGAAGCCTATCACCCTTTCTTCTGCATCACAAGTGAAGAAGACCAAGGTTGCTAAGAAATAAGCAAAGAAGAGAAAGGCGTCGGCCCCACCTGTGCCTGAATCTGTGAAGGAATTGAAGATGGCAACATTGTCTTCAATTATCATTCCAATTGATGTTGTACCAATCTCATCAGCGCCCCCTACTCATAATCTGGAAAACCTTCAAATGGTTCCTGTCGTGGAATTGTCACGGCAGATGTCCTTCGTGTTAGGACTTAGTCGTGGGGCCAACGCATCCATTTAGTAGCTTGAAGGGGTTGGTCGGAATCAAGAGACGCAAGGTTTTACCCAGGTTCGGCCCCTCACAGTGGAGGTAAAAGCCTACATCATGCTTCATTGATATTGATGATGATGAACATGATTACAAGGGTGCTCTATCTCGAGAGCTATAGACTTGTTTGTCTAACCCTAATATGTCCAACTCGTGGAATTCGTCCCTTTTGGGGTGCCCTGCCCCCCTTATATAAGTTGAAGGGGCGGGTTACATGTAGAGTCCATCTCGGACTAAGATTTAAACTATTCTGACTTCTCTTCATGGGCTTCTTAACGTCTTGGGCTTATTAACCCCAGGCGACTCTGTCTGTTGGGTTATGACTGTCTGTCAGTTTACCATCTGACTTACCATCTGGCTTATCATCTGTCGTCTTATGATCTGACTTAACATCTGCCGGGTTACCATCTGACTTATCATCTGGCTTATCATCTGTCGGGTTACCATCTGACTTAACATCTGCCGGCTTATGATCTAACTTAACATCTACCAGGTTACCATCTGACTTAACATCTGTCGGCTTATGATCTGACTTAACATCTGCCGGGTTACCATCTGACTTATCATCTGTCGGCTTACTAATGAAACACCAAGTCCCGGCCGGGTCATACCGCGGGGTATATCCCCGACATTAGCCCCTAGTTTAATTTGGATTTATCCATGTTAAACTGATCCTGTAAACAAAACACAAGAACAAATTTAATAGGTTGTGCTCCGGGTTAAATATTCTTGCAAGTCGGCACCTAAACATCCTTAAGTTCTTGTCATTTCCTTCTTCTAGAAAATCCGGGTCAATAGGCCAGCTTCATACTTAGTTTGCTGACATTGGTTTCTCACAGAGAAATACTATGAAGGATTATTCATTTGATTCAGCTCCCAATGCTTAACAAAAAATATTAGTCTTGAGATACTCATCTGATTTTCAGCCGGCTTAAAGATGTAAAACTTGCCGGTTTATCATTGCCAAAATTGTCGGTTTATAAATATTGATGGCACCTGGTCATAATTGTTTGTTAACATCGGCTTTGAAAGTGTACCTCCCTTATATGTATATCACTTGTAGCCCCCAAGTCTTAAGAAGGGAACGTAGTAACAGCTTAAGACTTGCTTCAATACGAATGTCACAAGCTTGAAGAAATCCAGGTTGTTCATCTCAATCATTAGTCATAAACTAAATATTCCACATATGTAGCCCCCAAGTGTCGGGTTGTCATACTTGCAGCAACCTGTGATTTGTAATTGTCTTATGCTCATAAAAACTTCAACCAGTGTAGCCCCCAAGGGTCGGGTCATTATGCAATAAGGAGCGGGGACTTTATAGATATGATCATGTAGACTTGAACAGCAACGTGTAACCCACATCATGGGGCTTGAACCCACGTCCACAAGGTTAATAGCCTTGTGCTTTACCAACTGAGCAGTGGACCCTTCAATATGACGGAATAAGGCTTGTGTACCTTGAATTTTTAACAGGAGCAATTGGTAGCCCCCAAGGGCCGGCTCATTACGATGTGATGAGTCGGGTCTTCAATGAGGCAAGTAAGAAATGACCTTGCATTAGCCCCCAAGTGCCATGGTGCATGCTGGCAGTGACATGGGACTTACATATTTGATGTAATCTCAACTTGAATAATGTAGCCCCCAAGTGCCGGGTCGTAAGCCTGCAGCGACTCGGGACTATTCCTTCCATTGTAGAATAAATCATATCCATTGATAAAATAATAGCCATTGCGCTAAAGTGACTTTAAAAACCTCAATCATAATACTGGTTATTGATAACCATAATAAAAATCTAGCCATGTTGGCTATTCAAGATTTGAATAATATAATCTGTCGCGGGTATTGACCCGTAGGCATGCAATATCATGATTTTGATTGCTCAAGGCAAAGATATCCTGGCAACTTATAGTCTGCTATCAGGGTGGGTTATTTACCCAATATACTCAATTATGAGTCATATAGTTAAGGCTACATGGCATGAATTGTGAGAACTATATGTTAATATGGTACAAAGATGAACCCAAAAACGTTCAAATAGAAATGATAAATCAGAAAAAACAAGGCTTTCGTAGGCCGTCGAGCCTAAATCTCAAGTGCTTTCACGGGCCGCATGATTTGCGTCAATAATTCAGCCAGTGGTTCATCCCAGCTAGTTGTTGAAGATAAACCGTAGTGGCGGCGATTTGTGTGCCCTATCCATTGAATCATCCGGTGTGGGCGGGCAAGTCAGTCGTGACATTTATAAACCGGTGCGGACAAGAAAGTCGGCCATGATGTTGATGTAGATCGAGCGGCGCGGGCGTAGGTTTGTGCACATCCGCTAATCAGCGCAGTACAGACAAATGTCAGTGTAGAATGATGCTGATGCACTTCATATCCATGGCATAAAAATAATTGCCCTGCAAAAATATTACAAGTGAGAGTAACTGTTCTCAGACAGATTACTGCATATAGATGAAATAAAGGAGGGGTATCACCTGATGTACTTTGATGACAGATGATCTACACGCAGACTCATTGTGTCTCTCATGGACAGTGAACAACTGTCCTGACTTATTTTTGGATGCCATTGGATATAGTGATTGCACAAAAGTCGGGTTAATACCAATGGCGATTTGACCATGTCTTGTCCTTACACGCTGTGCCTCTTGGCTCAAGTCCCCGTGCAATTTTTCTTCTTCTGAATTTCCCCTCTAATGGCTTGAACCTTGGACAATCACAGCAGAAAATACATGGTGCGTCCCCACACGAGTGTCCGCATCTGGATCTTTCTTTTTGTTGAACACCCGGCCCAAGCTGGCAGCTGGACTGGGAATCATGAACAAATAATGTTGTTTTGTAAAGGGAAAAACTCTCTCCCTCTGATGTTATCCTTCAACGCTGATGTTTAAGCATTTCATTCAACCACCAAACAATCCAGTAATCATCTGAATACTTATATCTAGATCAGTGCAAACTTGGTGCCCCTTTGTTTGACTTGTCTTTGCAAATTGTCAATGTCAACAGAACTACCTCAGAGCAGACCATGCGGACAGGAGCTCGACACTCAACAGAGGGTTCTTGGCAGGCCCTGCAGGCAGAGACTCGGTGTCAGGACCCCGACTCAATGCCACATCGATCTAGCATGTAACACCTCATATCACTTTGCGGCCTCACGCACGGTATCCCCACGGGTGTCGCCTTACCTTTGCCCGGGACCGTTTGCGCCTTTTGGCACACGTATATTATGGTGTCGCTAGCATCCATATGATAAAGAGCCCGGGCTGACATGGCTAGTCGTAAACCCAAAGTGGCACTAACTTACAGGGACAGGCATCCATGACCCAGCATCGAACGTGTCGGTCATCAGCGAGTGAATCCAGGCTGTAGCACTAGGCTAACAGGACTCCGGTGAACCGGGCTGTAGCGGGCTAACAGGACTCCGGTATTCATCGCGTGACATTTCCCCGGAGGGACAGACACAGGAACGAAGGACACATGCCGGCCAGCCTAAGTGTTCCGGAGCAGTAGCAAGCTACCAGGGCTCAGTGGAAGCACTAGGAGACATTTCCCGGTAAGAGAGGCTACTAAGGATAAACAACTAGATAGTCAGATCCCACACATAGCAATACACATTACACGTACGCATAACATGCAAGTATGTGCTGTACAACATGGCATCACAGCATAACTCAACAACTCATATAGATAAAGCTCAAAGAGCCATCATAGCATTTATTATAAACAGGGGTCACATGACCCAACATTCAGAGCAATCAAGCAACAAACGGAAGCATTACATGTCTGAGTACAGACATCTATAAATGAAAAAGGCTGAAAGCCTGACTATCTACAACGTCCGATCAAGATCGTAGCTGAGGTACAAGCTACTAGTCGAAGTCCACGAGAACACTAATAAGACCGAAGTCTCCGCTACAAAAGCATAAATAAAGCAACATGAGTACAAAGGTACTCAGCAAGACTTACATCAGATCCTATCATACATGCATTTGTATCAAGAGGGTAATGTGGGGTTTAGTTGCAGCAAGCCAGCTTTGACTCTGTGGCTATCCTGTTCTACGACTACCAGAAACTCTTGAGGTGAGACAACGTACACGAGTCCACTAATCACCACACAATACACTACTATGGATTCATCCCCGTCTCCCTACGAGAAGGCCATCCATAGCACTCACACTTGTCTTGAGCATTTTAGAGTATCCACTTCAAGTTGTCTATGTACCATGTAAGCATCCAAGAAGTCCATAACCGCGGACCCGGCTATTCGAATAGATCATGTTAACCCTGCAGGGGTGTACTTCTTCACACACGCTCTCGCCACTTACCGCCATGTACACGTCATGTATCTCGGCAACCTTCAAGCGGAAGCCTGGCGAGGGTGTCGGCCACGACCTGACTAACCACACAAGACTCCAATCCAGGTTTATCGCCTATTCGGGTTCCATCCGCAAGGAGATCCGGCCGGGGTGTCGCTCACGGCCCCAAATGATGTGAGCAGGGTTCCCAAGCCCACCATTCGGGTGCCACTTGGTACACCGTGCCACGTGTGCCTAGTCTGTCCCAAGCCCACCCTGCCGGGTGCCACTTGGTAGAAAAATAGCACTACCTACAAACACCAGAAACTAGTTGCGACTCCTGGACAGAGACCAAGTTGGTTAATAAGTCGAGAGGGGTCGAGTTACCGGAACCCAATGTGTGGTAGTATCGAGTCATTGGACAACATACACAGAACTCAGTGCTTAAGAACGGTTCCAGTGAGACAACCCACCATGTACTCCTACATGGCCTCTCACCGCTACCTTTACCAAATCGTGTTCACACACTTCACTCTCAGCATCAGAACATATCGTAACACTCCAATTCATTCCCAATGAACCAGACCTGACACAACTCTAAGCAATAGCAGGCATAGCATGGTAGGAACACAACAATGGCTTCAATCAACTCCTACACATGCTAGTGGGTTTCAACTATTTACTGTGGCAATGACAGGTCATGCAGAGGAATGGGTTCAACTACCGCAGCACAAAGTAGCAGATGAATCGTTGTTGTTCTAATGCAATAACTGAGAGCAGGAGCGAGAGAGTAGGGTTTTATCGAAATGAACAAGGGGGTTTGCTTGCCTGGTAGATCAACAAGGAAGGCACTGCTTCATAGACAAGCACTTTGGAACGGACTCCGGAGCAGGACCTATCGAGAAGGAACGGTGCCAACAATCAAAACAGAAGCATATGCAACACAATGATGCATGAACATGGCATGAAGATGTGATGCTGATTGTGCTAATGCAACTAGTACTCATTTGGTTTGAAGTCCATTTGAACCAAAGCTCAAATGCAATTCTAAATTAAGTCTCTTATATATGCCATAATGTGTTTTCTCATATTCAGCATGTATAAGTTGGTTTGTCATGCATGAAACTAGTACAGATGGATAGATTACATTTTTCTGATAATTTTTCATATATAAATTATTTTAATCTGAGCTACGGTTGAATTGATATGAATTTTTGAAGTTTAAATCAATTTCTGGAATTTCCTGAATTATTTTAATTCCAGAAAATATATATTGCGTCAGCATTGAGTAAGCATGACGTCAGCAGTCAACTGCGGCTGACTGGGGTCAAACCTGACGTGTGGGGTCCACACGTCAGTGTCAGGGGGTTAAACAGGGTTAGATTAACTTAATTAAAAAGGTTAGTGGCGCTGGGGCCCACTGTCAGTGTCAGGGGGGGTTAGTTAACGGTGATTAGCACTAAGCTAATCACCTGGCCGACGGGGCCCATGCGTCAGTGACCCTAGGGGGGTCAAACCCCAGGTCGAACAAGTCAAACCCGCCGGCGGTTAGTCGCCGGCGAGGTCCGCGGCGTACATGTGCCCCGGGTTTCCTCTGTGGTGCTCCAAATGGCGCACGGCTAGGTGCGTTGGAAAGCTAGCTCGATGGCGCGTCGGGCAGTGGCCGTGGCTGGGCCTGGGGTGGCCGGAGTCGACGGCGGCGAGCTCGGCTGCGGCCGCCAGAGTTCGGTCGTGCACGAAAACGCGGTTGGAGCTCGAAGGCGAGCGAAGCAAAGCGCTAGGGATGCTCTACGGGGCCTTACGAACTTGTTGGACTCGCCGGGGTGACCAAATGGTCACCGGAGCTGCGTCGACGGCGAGCTCGGCGACGGCGGAGGTTCGGCCGTGGTGGGGAACGGAGTTACGGCGCGGGAACGAGGGGGAGAAGAGAGGGGAACGGTGGCGGAGCTCACCGCGGTTGCAGCGGGCGTCGAAGCGGCTCGGGGAAGGCTTGGGGCAGCCGGAGCGACGACGGCGATCTCGTCGGCCGAAGCTTGAAGACGACGGCGATTGCGATGAAGCGGAGCTCGCCCGGGTTGCTTTGCTCGGTGAGGAGGGAGAGGGGGTCGCGGCGGAGCTGGGAAGCATGTCGGGGAGGTGAGGGGAGGCCGGTGGCGGCGGCTATGGCGAACGGCGGCGATGATGGCGCTCGGGTGTGCGAGGGAGAGAGCAGGGGGAGAGGAGGAGGGCGAGGGAGAGTGCGAGAGGGGTCGGGGTGGCTGCGTGGCGTCTCCGGGGCATCCAGACGAGGAGGGGAGAGGGCAGGCAGGCAGAGAGGGAGGTGGCGTGGCACGGTGGCGCGCGCGCGCCGGGCACGCTCCCATCCCTCTGTCGGGGAGGAAGACGACAGAGGGGGGCCAGTGGGCTGGGCCGGCGCTGGCTGCTGGGCCGGCTAGGCCGCACAGGGAGGAGGCCCAGGTAAGTTTCTCCTCTTTTTCTGTTTTCTAAATTTTCTGACATTTGTTTTGATTTAATTAAAATATTAAATTATTTTATTACCTTATGCCAATTTTTGCAGGAGCTAACTATATCATTCCAGAGCTCCTTTATAAATGGCATAATTTTTGGACATATATTAATATATATAACTAATATATTTCCAATGCAACTACTTATGCATTAATTCCAAATGCCCAAAATAAATACCTATGAGCTCTTAAAAAATATTGGTTTGATTTTTATCTCTGTCTAATATTTTCAGAGAGCAACATGAGCATTTTCTTGGACCCTTTTGGAGAAATTTTTATTTGGGTCATTTTCAAAAATGATTCTGAGGGTTCCACCAATCCTCATTTCAAATTTAAATGAAAATTTAAACATGATGCACAAATGACTAGCTAGTCTAGGTCATACCAGACTAGGGGTGTGACAACTCGCCCCCACTTGAAAGAATCTCGTCCCGAGATTCAGGGGTCGACGGAAAGAAAGCGGGGTACTCCAGTCGAAGACGATCTTCTCGCTCCCAAGTAGCTTCTCTCTCGGAATGATGAGACCACTGAACTTTGAGAAACTTGATGTTCTGACGTCGGGTAACACGCTCGGCTTGATCAAGAATGCGAACCGGGTACTCTCGGTATGTGAGGTTATCTTGGAGATCAAGCGTTTCGTGGTCCACTCCGCGGATAGGATCCGAGAAGCAACGCCTGAGTTGAGAGACGTGGAAGACATCATGAACTCGAGAAAGATGTGGGGGTAGTTCCAACTGGTAGGCAACCTCTCCTCGTTTAGCGAGAATGCGAAAGGGACCAATGTAACGAGGAGCCAACTTGCCCTTGATACCGAAACGATGGGTACCCTTCAAAGGAGTAACCCGAAGGTAAGCCTGGTCGCCAATTTCATAAGTCATATCCTTATGATGACGATCGTACTGGCTCTTCTGACGAGACTGAGCTGTTTTCAAATTCTCACGAATGATGCGAACTTGCTCTTCTGCCTCCTGGATCGTGTCCGGTCCAAAGAATTGTCTTTCACCGGTTTCTGACCAGTTCAAAGGTGTTCGACATCTTCGTCCATAGAGAACCTCAAAAGGAGCTTTCTTGAGGCTGGATTGATAGCTATTATTGTAAGCAAACTCGGCAAAAGGAAGACATTTCTCCCAATCCATACCGAATGAGATAACGCAAGCTCTAAGCATGTCTTCGAGAATTTGGTTGACCCGTTCCACCTGACCACTCGACTGAGGGTGGAAAGCGGTACTGAAGGAAAGATGGGTTCCCATGGCAGTTTGGAAACTCTCCCAGAAATGAGAAGTGAAAAGACTGCCACGGTCTGAATTGATCTCTAGTGGAACACCATGAAGTGACACTATTCGAGAAATATATAAGTCAGCAAGCTGACTAGCAGTGATACTCTCTCGAACAGGAAGGAAGTGAGCCACTTTGGAAAGACGATCAACGACTACGAAGATAGCGTTATTCCCTTTCTTGGTCCTGGGAAAACCGGTGATGAAGTCCATACCAACTTTATCCCATTTCCATTCAGGAATAGCTAAAGGCTGAAGGGTGCCAGCAGGTCTTTGATGCTCTGCCTTAACGCGACGACAAACGTCACATTTAGCAATGAACTCAGCGATTTCTCTCTTCATCCTAGTCCACCAGAACCTCTGGCGTAGGTCCTGATACATCTTAGTACTACCGGGATGAATCGTGAGAGGAGATTCATGCGCCTCCTTAAGAATCAACTGCCGAAGATGTTGCTTCTTGGGAACCACCAAGCGATTCTCAAAGAAAACAACACCACGATCATCCATAGAGAAACATCCACCAACTCCCTTCTTAATGTTTCTCTTGATCCGGGTAATCCCCGTATCATGCTTCTGGGCTTCTATGATAAGATCCACAAGGGTAGGTTTCGCCACCAAGGTAGAAAGGAATCCATGAGGAGCCATGTGAAGGTTAAGCTTACAGAATTCCTCATGGAGAAGTGGTTGGCCTTGCTGCAACATGAGATTGTTGCAATAGGATTTACGGCTTAGAGCATCAGCCATGACATTGGCTTTGCCTGGGGTGTAGGTAATCCCTAGATCATAATCTGTGATTAACTCCAACCAACGTCTTTGCCTAAGGTTCAGGTCCGGTTGGGTGAAGATATACTTGAGACTCTGGTGATCGGTGTAGATCTCGCAACGTTTACCAAGGAGGTAATGTCGCCAGGTCTTGAGTGCATAGACTACGGCTGCAAGCTCTAGATCATGTGTAGGATAATTCTACTCATGTGGATGCAACTGTCGAGATGCATAGGCAATCACATGACGATCCTGCATAAGAATGCAACCTAGTCCCTGTCGTGAGGCGTCGCAGTAGATAATAAAGTCTTTAGTGAAATCCGGTGGCACAAGTATGGGAGCAGAAGTCAGGCGTCTTTTCAGTTCCTGAAAACTGTACTCACACTGTGGGGACCACTCGAACTTTTTATCTTTCTTGAGAAGTTCCGTGAGGGGTTTGGCTACTTTGGAGAAATTTTCAACAAAGCGGCGACAATAGCTGGCTAGACCAAGGAAACTCCTAACTTGCTTAACGGTCTCAGGTGGAGTCCAATCGAGAACGGCTTGAACTCTCTCGGGATTGACAGCAATGCCCTTACCAGAGATTACGTGGCCTAAGTAGGTCACTTCTGGCAACCAAAATTCACACTTGGAGAACTTGGCATAAAGGCGGTGCTCTCTGAGTTTTTCTAACACAAGTCTAAGATGTTCGGCATGCTCTTCCTCGTTCTTCGAGTAAATAAGAATATCATCGAGGTAAACCACGACGAACTTATCTAAGTACTCCATAAAGATCGAGTTCATCAAGCGGGAGAATGTGGCTGGGGCGTTGGTTAGGCCGAAGGACATGACGGTGTACTCGTACTGGCCATAACGAGTGACAAAAGTTGTCTTGGGAATGTCCCCGTTTCTGATCTTGATTTGGTGGTAGCCTAACCTTAAATCCATCTTGGAGAAGACTGAGGATCCAGCGAGCTGATCATACAGGTCGTTGATCCTGGGGAGCGGATATTTGTTCTTTATCGTGACCAAATTAACGGGACGATAATCTACAACCATCCGGTCCATACCATCCTTCTTCTTGACGAAGAGGACGGGGCAAGCCCAAGGAGAAGAACTAGGACGGATGAAACCCTTTTGCAAGGACTCATCAAGTTGTTTCTTAAGCTCGGCTAGTTCTAAGGGTGCCATCTTGTAAGGTCTCCTAGAGATTGGAGCTGTTCCTGGGATAAGATCTATGACGAACTCTACATCTCTGTCAGGTGGAACACCTGGCAGTTCCTCTGGAAAGACATCCGGAAAGTCACGGACTACCGGGATATCTTCAAGGTCTGGAAGAGGGCTGGCATTAAGAGAATAGAGCTGACGCTTTGCAACTCCAGTGGAGACAGTGACTATCTTGCCAGATGGGTGTGTAAGATGAACAAATCTGGTGTAACAATCAATCTTGGCATGGTGAGCTGTCATCCAGTCCATACCCAAGATGATGTTAATATCTGAGGACTTGAGGGCTACAAGTGATGCAAGGAATACAAGTCTGTCAACAAGGATTTCGTTACCATGGCTTACACTAGAGGTTTGCCATTTGGATCCAGGAGTTTGGACGACTAGCGGAGTTGGCATATCACAAAATGACATGTTGTGCAAGTTAGCATAGCTTTCAGAAATGAAGGAGTGAGATGCTCCAGTATCGAATAGAACTGATGCTGGATGACAATTGAGAAGGAGTGTACCAAGAACGACATCCGGATCATCATGAGCGTCTTTGGCTGAGACGTGATGCACACGTCCACGTTCAGTGGGGGCTGACTTAACACTGATCATCTTGCGTGATGGCTTAACACAGCCAACAGTCTTCTCGACCTTGGGTGGAGCATAACTAGTTTGAGAACAGTCACGTGCATAGTGTCCTGGCTTCCCGCATGTGAAGCAAGTCCCTGAGGTTGGACGTGGACCCGCACTGACAAGGGGTCTACCAGTAGGCCTGGGTGGAACATATGACTGAGCTGGAGGAGGCACCACATAGGATGGCCTCGGTGTATATCCGGAAGGAAGAGCGGAGTTTGGAACCCAAATCTGGCGCTTTTGAGAACTAGAGCCAGGGGAAGATCCCAAATCACGGGTGTGCTTACGAGACTCCTCATAAGTGAGCTGAGCTGTCTCTGCATTAATGGCCTTGCTCACAAGGGCTTGGAATGTATCACAATGATGTAGGTGGAGATCACGACGCAACTTGGGGTTGAGACCCTTCCGGAACCTAGCTTGCTTCTTGGCGTCCGTGGACACTTCTTCTGTGGCATAGCGGGCAAGGTTCTCGAACTCTCTGCTATAAGCATCAACAGCCATCTTATTCTGGGTGAGACTACAGAACTCTTCTCTCTTGCGATCAAGGAGGGCTTCAGGAATGTGATGCTCGCGAAAAGCCTCAGTGAAATCTCTCCAGGTAGGAATCTGGCCAGCTGGAAGCATAGCCTCATAATTCTGCCACCAAAGACTAGCAGGACCTTCCAGGTGGTATGTGGCATAGGTGACCTTATCATCTTCAGCTACGTTCGCGGAACGCAGCTTATGAGTGATGCTACGGAGCCAGTCATCTGCATCGAGTGGCTCGATGGAATGATGAAAGGTGGGTGGGTGCAAGCGAATGAGGTCATGAATGGTCGCAGACTTATTGGACTGATGTGCGGTGTTCTCCTCGATACGTGCCAACAAGCGGTTAGACTCACGCTTGTTCCTCTCCATCTCTAGCATGAACTCTGTCAACGAAGGTGGGTCGGGAGGATCCTCATCCCTACCATCTTCATGGTTCTGGCTATGAACAATAGAACTTGATGACATCCTGAGAAACGAAACCAGGGACGGAGTCAGCATCAACTATAGACTGTAGAATGTAGGACAAGGAATTAGTATCTCTCGAACTCCTAGGGAAATTCCGGCAGCATAACGGCAGTAAAAAGCTCAGAATGAGACATCCTACTAAAAATGGGGTGGTAACATACTCATCAGCAATACTCAAGGTTCTGAGATCATACTAAACAGACTACACCGGAAATACTCGAAAACTGGGGTATGACTCTGATCAACCAATCCTATGGGACTACGGAGTAGTAACACGTGATCCTGATAGACGGAAGAGAAAGCCTAGTTCCTTAACCCCGTAGAAAGGATAGGATGACTCAGATCAGAAGGCCATGAGGTATAAGGAGTAAAAAGAGCCTTACGTTCCAACCCACAATCAATTCCCTTACATAATTAAAGATTTTCTAGACTCAACTTCGACCAGTATGGCTTGGTAATCCTACAGGCAGTCAGGCTCTGATACCAGCGCTGTCAGGACCCCGACTCAATGCCACATCGATCTAGCATGTAACACCTCATATCACTTTGCGGCCTCACGCACGGTATCCCCACGGGTGTCGCCTTACCTTTGCCCGGGACCGTTTGCGCCTTTTGGCACACGTATATGATGGTGTCGCTAGCATCCATATGATAAAGAGCCCGGGCTGACATGGCTAGTCGTAAACCCAAAGTGGCACTAACTTACAGGGACAGGCATCCATGACCCAGCATCGAACGTGTCGGTCATCAGCGAGTGAATCCAGGCTGTAGCACTGGGCTAATAGGACTCCGGTGAACCGGGCTGTAGCGGGCTAACAGGACTCCGGTATTCATCGCGTGACATTTCCCCGGAGGGACAGACACAGGAACGAAGAAGGACACATGCCGGCCAGCCTAAGTGTTCCGGAGCAGTAGCAAGCTACCAGGGCTCAGTGGAAGCACTAGGAGACATTTCCCGGTAAGAGAGGCTACTAAGGATAAACAACTAGATAGTCAGATCCCACACATAGCAATACACATTACACGTACGCATAACATGCAAGTATGTGCTGTACAACATGGCATCACAGCATAACTCAACAACTCATATAGATAAAGCTCAAAGAGCCATCATAGCATTTATTACAAACAGGGGTCACATGACCCAACATTCAGAGCAATCAAGCAACAAACGGAAGCATTACATGTCTGAGTACAGACATCTATAAATGAAAAAGGCTGAAAGCCTGACTATCTACAACGTCCGATCAAGATCGTAGCTGAGGTACAAGCTACTAGTCGAAGTCCACGAGAACACTAATAAGACCGAAGTCTCCGCTGCAAAAGCATAAATAAAGCAACATGAGTACAAAGGTACTCAGCAAGACTTACATCAGATCCTATCATACATGCATTTGTATCAAGAGGGTAATGTGGGGTTTAGTTGCAGCAAGCCAGCTTTGACTCTGTGGCTATCCTGTTCTACGACTACCAGAAACTCTTGAGGTGAGACAACGTACACGAGTCCACTAATCACCACACAATACACTACTATGGATTCATCTCCGTCTCCCTACAGAAGGCCATCCATAGCACTCACACTTGTCCTGAGCATTTTAGAGTATCCACTTCAAGTTGTGTATGTACCATGTAAGCATCCAAGAAGTCCATAACCGCGGACCCGGCTATTCGAATAGATCATGTTAACCCTGCAGGGGTGTACTTCTTCACACACGCTCTCGCCACTTACCGCCATGTACACGTCATGTATCTTGGCAACCTTCAAGCGGAAGCCTGGCGAGGGTGTCGGCCACGACCTGACTAACCACACAAGACTCCAATCCAGGTTTATCGCCTATTCGGGTTCCATCCGCAAGGAGATCCGGCCGGGGTGTCGCTCACGGCCCCAAACGATGTGAGCAGGGTTCCCAAGCCCACCATCCGGGTGCCACTTGGTACACCGTGCCACGCGTGCCTAGTCTGTCCCAAGCCCACCCTGCCGGGTGCCACTTGGTAGAAAAATAGCACTACCTACAAACACCAGAAACTAGTTGCGACTCCTGGACAGAGACCAAGTTGGTTAATAAGTCGAGAGGGGTCGAGTTACCGGAACCCAATGTGTGGTAGTATCGAGTCATTGGACAACATACACAGAACTCAGTGCTTAAGAACGGTTCCAGTGAGACAACCCTGTTGGAAATATGCCCTAGAGGCAATAATAAAAGCATTATTATTATATTTCCTTGTTCATGATAATTGTCTTTATTCATGCTATAATTGTGTTATCCGGAAATCGTAATACATGTATGAATAACAGACACCAACATATCCCTAGTAAGCCTCTAGTTGACTAGCTCGTTGATCAACAGATAGTCATGATTTCCTGACTATGGACACTGGATGTCATTGATAACGAGATCACATCATTGGGAGAATGATGTGATGGACAAGACCCAATCCTAAACATAGCACAAGATCGTATAGTTCGTTTGCTAGAGTTTTCCAATGTCAAAGTATCTTTTCCTTAGACCATGAGATCGTGTAACTCCCGGATACCGTAGGAGTGCTTTGGGTATGCCAAACGTCACAACGTAACTGGGTGACTATAAAGGTAGACTACGGGTATCTCCGAAAGTGTCTGTTGGGTGACATGGATCAAGACTGGGATTTGTCACTCCGTATGACGGAGAGGTATCACTGGGCCCACTCGGTAATGCATCATCATAATGAGCTCAGAGTGACCAAGTGTCTGGTCACGGGATCATGCATTACGGTACGAGTAAAGTGACTTGCCGGTAATGAGATTGAACGAGGTATTGGGATACCGACGATCGAATCTCGGGCAAGTAACATATCGGTAGACAAAGGGAATTGCGTACGGGATTGATTAAATCCTCGACATCGTGGTTCATCCGATGAGATCATCGTGGAGCATGTGGGAGCCAACATGGGTATCCAGATCCCGCTGTTGGTTATTGACCGGAGAGTCGTCTCGGTCATGTCTGCTTGTCTCCCGAACCCGTAGGGTCTACACACTTAAGGTTCGGTGACGCTAGGGTTATGAAGATATGTATATGCAAAAACCCGAATGTTGTTCAGAGTCCCGGATGAGATCCCGGACGTCACGAGGAGTTCCGGAATGGTCCGGAGGTAAAGAAATATATATAGGAAGTGCTATTTCGGGCATCGGGACAAGTTTCGGGGTTATCGGTATTGTACCGGGACCACCGGAAGGGTCCCGGGGGTCCACCGGGTGGGGCCACCTATCCCGGGGGGCCACATGGGCTGTAGGGGGTGCGCCTTGGCCTAGATGGGCCAAGGGCACCAGCCCCTATAGGCCCATGCGCCTAGGGTTTCCACCATGGAAGAGTCCATGTGGTGGAAGGCACCCCTAGGTGCCTTGGGGGGGAGGGAAACCTCCCCTTGGCCGCCGCCCCCCCTAGTAGATGCCATCTACTAGGGCCGGCGCCCCCCCTGGCACCCCTATATATAGTGGGGGGAAGAGGAGGGATTTCAGACCAGCCCCTGGCGCCTCCATCTTTCCCCGTTACGTCTCTCCCTCGTAGTCTCGGCGAAGCCCTGCTGCTGTGACGCCCTGCATCCACCACCACGCCGTCGTGCTGCTGGATCTTCATCAACCTCTCCTCCCCCCTTGCTGGATCAAGAAGGAGGAGACGTCTCCCGTCCCATACGTGTGTTGAACGCGGAGGTGCCGTCCGTTCGGCGCTGGTCATCGGTGATTTGGATCACGTCGAGTACGACTACATCATCACCGTTCTTTTGAACGCTTCCGTGCGCGATCTACAAAGGTATGTAGATGCATCTAATCACTCGTTGCTAGATGAACTCCTAGATGATCTTGGTGAAACGAGTAGGAAAATTTTTGTTTTCTGCAACGTTCCCCAACAGTGGCATCATGAGCTAGGTCTATGCGTAGTTCTTCTTGCGCGAGTAGAACACAATTTGTTGTGGGCGTCGATTTGTCAACTTTCTTGCCCTTACTAGTCTTTTCTTGCTTCAGCGGTATTGTGGGATGAAGCGGCCCGGACCAACCTTACACGTACGCTTACGTGAGACCGGTTCCACCGACTAACATGCACTAGTTGCATAAGGTGGCTGGCGGGTGTCTGTCTCTCCTACTTTAGTTGGAGCGGAATCGATGAACAGGGTCCTTATGAAGGGTAAATAGAAGTTGACAAATCACGTTGTGGCTTTAACGTAGGTAAGAAAACATTCTTGCTAGAACCCTAATTCAGCCACGTAAAACTTGCAACAACAATTAGAGGACGTCTAACTTGTTTTTGCAGCAAGTGGTTTGTGATATGATATGGCCAAAGTTGTGATGAATGATGAATGATCTATATGTGATGTATGAGATGTTCATGCTATTGTAATAGGATTCACGACTTGCATGTCGATGAGTATGACAACTGGCAGGAGCCATAGGAGTTGTCTTTATTCTTTTATATGACCTGCGTGTCATCAAGAAATGCCATGTAAATTACTTTACTTTATTGCTAAACGCGTTAGCCATAGTAGTAGAAGTAATAGTTGGCGAGCAACTTCATGGAGACACGATGATGGAGATCATGATGATGGAGATCATGGTGTCAAGCCGGTGACAAGATGATCATGGAGCCCCAAGATGGAGATCAAAGGAGCTATGTGATATTGGCCATATCATGTCACGTTTATTATTTGATTGCATGTGATGTTTATCATGTTTTGCATCTTGTTTACTTAGAACGACGGTAGTAAATAAGATGATCCCTCACAATAATTTCAAGAAGTGTTCCCCCTAACTGTGCACCGTTGCAACAGTTCGCTGTTTCAAAACACCACGTGATGATCGGGTGTTTTATTCAGACGTTCACATACAACGGGTGTAAGACAGATTTACACATGCAAACACTTAGGTTGACTTGACGAGCCTAGCATGTACAGACATGGCCTTGGAACACAGAAGACCGAAAGGTCGAGCATGAGTCGTATAGAAGATACGATCAACATGAAGATGTTCACCGATGTTGACTAGTCCGTCTCACGTGATGATCGGACACGGTCTAGTTTAACTCGGATCATGTAATACTTAGATGACTGGAGGGATGTCTAATCTAAGTGGGAGTTCACTAATAATTTGATTAGTTGAACTTAATTATCATGAACTTAGTCTAAATATTTTACAATATGTCTTGTAGATCAAATGGCCAACGTAGTCCTCAACTTCAACGCGTTCCTAGAGAAAACTAAGCTGAAAGACGATGGCAGCAACTATACGGACTGGGTCCGGAACCTGAGGATCATCCTCATAGCTGCCAAGAAAGATTATGTCCTACAAGCACCGCTTGGTGACGCACCCGTTCTCCCTGCAGAACAAGATGTTATGAACGCTTGGCAGGCACGTTCCGATGACTACTCCCTCGTTCAGTGCGGCATGCTTTACAGCCTAGAGCCGGGGCTCCAAAAGCGTTTTGAGATACATGGAGCATATGAGATGTTCGAAGAGCTGAAAATGGTTTTCCAAGCTCATGCCCGGGTCGAGAGATATGAAGTCTCCGACAAATTCTTCAGCTGTAAGATGGAGGAAAACAGTTCTGTCAGTGAGCACATACTCACTATGTCTGGGTTGCATAACCGCTTGACTCAGCTGGGAGTTAATCTCCCGGATGATGCGGTCATTGACAGAATCCTCCAGTCGTTTCCACCAAGCTACAAGAGCTTTGTGATGAACTTCAATATGCAGGGGATGGAAAAGACCATTCCTGAAGTATTTGCTATGCTGAAATCAGCAGAGGTAGAAGTCAGGAAGGAACATCAAGTGTTGATGGTCAATAAAACCACTAAGTTCAAGAAAGGCAAGGGTAAAAAGAACTTCAAGAAGGACGGCAAGGAGGTTGCCGCGCCCGGCAAGCAAGCTGCCGGGAAGAAGCCAAAGAATGGACCCAAGCCCGAGACTGAGTGCTTTTATTGCAAGGGAAGCGGTCACTGGAAGCGGAACTGCCCTAAGTACTTAGCGGATAAGAAGGCCGGCAAAACAAAAGGTATATGTGATATACATGTAATTGATGTGTACCTTACTAGTGCCCGTAGTAGCTCCTGGGTATTTGATACCAGTGCAGTTGCTCACATTTGTAACTCAAAGCAGGGGCTGCGGAATAAGCGGAAACTGGCAAAGGACGAGGTGATGATGCGCGTCGGGAATGGTTCCAAGGTCAATGTGATCGCCGTCGGCACGCTACCTCTGCATCTCCCTTCGGGATTAGTTTTAAACCTTAATAATTGTTATTTAGTGCCAGCTTTGAGCATGAACATTGTATCGGGATCTCGTTTAATTCGAGATGGCTACTCTTTTAAATCTGAGAATAATGGTTGTTCCATTTTTATGAGAGATATGTTTTATGGTCATGCTCCTATGGTGAATGGTTTATTCTTTATGAATCTCGAACGTGATGCTACACATGTTCATAATGTGAGTACCAAAAGAAGTAAGGTTGATAATGATAGTCCCACATACCTGTGGCACTGCCGCCTTGGTCACATAGGTGTCAAACGCATGAAGAAGCTCCATGCTGATGGACTTTTAGAGTCTCTTGATTATGAATCATTTGACACATGCGAACCATGCCTTATGGGTAAAATGACCAAGACTCCATTCTCAGGAACAATGGAGCGAGCAACCGACTTATTGGAAATCATACATACTGATGTGTCCGGTCCAATGAGTGTTGAGGCTCGCGGTGGCTATCGTTATGTTCTCACCCGCACTGATGATTTAAGTAGGTATGGGTATATCTACTTAATGAAACACAAGTATGAAACCTTTGAAAAGTTCAAGGAATTTCAGAGTGAGGTTGAAAATCAACGTGACAGGAAAATCAAGTTTCTATGATCAGATCGTGGAGGAGAATACTTGAGTCACGAGTTTGGCACGCACTTAAGAAAATGTGGAATAGTTTCACAACTCACGCCGCCGGGAACACCTCAGCGTAATGGTGTGTCCGAACGTCGTAATCGCACTCTGTTAGATATGGTGCGATCTATGATGTCTCTTACCGATTTACCGCTTTCTTTTTGGGGCTATGCTTTAGAGACTGCCGCATTCACTTTAAATAGGGCACCGTCGAAATCTGTTGAGACGACACCGTATGAATTGTGGTTTGGGAAGAAACCTAACCTGTCGTTTCTAAAAGTTTGGGGATGCGATGCTTATGTCAAGAAACTTCAACCTGAAAAGCTCGAACCCAAGTCGGAAAAATGCGTCTTCATAGGATACCCAAAAGAAACTATTGGGTACACCTTCTACCTCAGATCCGAAGGCAAGATCTTTGTTGCCAAGAATGGGTCCTTTCTGGAGAAAGAGTTTCTCTCGAAAGAAGTAAGTGGGAGGAAAGTAGAGCTTGATGAAGTATTACCTCTTGAACCGGAAAATGGCGCAACTCAAGAAAATGTTCCTGAGGTGCCTGCACCGACTAGAGAGGAAGTTAATGACAGTGATCAAGATGCTTCTGATCAAGCCCCTACTGAAATTCAAAGGTCCACAAGGACACGTTCCGCACCAGAGTGGTACGGCAACCCTGTCTTGGAAATCATGCTGTTAGACAACGGTGAACCTTCGAACTATGAAGAAGCGATGGCGGGCCCGGATTCCGACAAATGGCTAGAAGCCATGAAATCCGAGATAGGATCCATGTATGAAAACAAAGTATGGACTTTGACTGACTTGCCCGTTGAGCGGCGAGCCATAGAAAATAAATGGATCTTTAAGAGGAAGACAGACGCGGATGGTAATGTGACCATCTATAAAGCTCGGCTTGTCGCTAAGGGTTATCGACAAGTTCAAGGGGTTGACTACGATGAGACTTTCTCACCGGTAGCGAAGCTGAAGTCCGTCCGAATCATGTTAGCAATTGCCGCATTCTATGATTACGAAATATGGCAAATGGACGTCAAAACGGCATTCCTTAATGGTTTTCTTAAGGAAGAATTGTATATGATGCAGCCGGAAGGTTTTGTCGATCCTAAGAATGCTGACAAAGTGTGCAAGCTCCAACGCTCGATTTATGGGCTGGTGCAAGCATCTCGGAGTTGGAACATTCGCTTTGATGAGATGATCAAAGCGTTTGGGTTTACACAGACTTATGGAGAAGTCTGCGTTTACAAGAAAGTGAGTGGGAGCTCTGTAGCATTTCTCATATTATATGTAGATGACATACTTTTGATGGGAAATGATATAGAACTCTTGGACATCATCAAGGCCTACTTGAATAAAAGTTTTTCAATGAAGGACCTTGGAGAAGCTGCTTATATATTAGGCATCAAAATCTATAGAGATAGATCGAGACGCCTCATAGGTCTTTCACAAAGCACATACCTTGATAAGATATTGAAGAAGTTCAATATGGATCAATCCAAGAAGGGGTTCTTGCCTGTGTTACAAGGTATAAAATTGAGCTTAGCTCAATGTCCGACCACGGCAGAAGATATAGAAGAGATGAGCGTCATCCCCTATGCCTCAGCCATAGGTTCTATTATGTATGCCATGCTGTGTACCAGACCTGATGTTAACCTTGCCGTCAGTTTGGTAGGAAGGTACCAAAGTAATCCCGGCAAGGAACACTGGACAGCGGTCAAGAATATCCTGAAGTACCTGAAAAGGACTAAGGAAATGTTTCTCGTTTATGGAGGTGACGAAGAGCTCGTCGTAAAGGGTTACGTCGACGCTAGCTTCAACACAGATCTGGATGACTCTAAGTCACAAACCGGATACGTGTATATTTTGAATGGTGGGGCAGTAAGCTGGTGCAGTTGCAAGCAAAGCGTCGTGGCGGGATCTACATGTGAAGCGGAGTACATGGCAGCCTCGGAGGCAGCACATGAAGCAATATGGGTGAAGGAGTTCATCACCGACCTAGGAGTCATACCCAATGCGTCGGGGCCGATCAAGCTCTTCTGTGACAACACTGGAGCGATTGCACTCGCCAAGGAGCCCAGGTTTCACAAGAAGACCAGGCACATCAAGCGTCGCTTCAACTCCATTTGTGAAAATGTTCAAGATGGAGACATAGAGATTTGTAAAGTACATACGGACCTGAATATAGCAGATCCGTTGACTAAACCTCTCCCTAGAGCAAAACATGATCAACACCAGAATTCCATGGGTGTTCGATTCATCACAATGTAACTAGATTATTGACTCTAGTGCAAGTGGGAGACTGTTGGAAATATGCCCTAGAGGCAATAATAAAAGCATTATTATTATATTTCCTTGTTCATGATAATTGTCTTTATTCATGCTATAATTGTGTTATCCGGAAATCGTAATACATGTATGAATAACAGACACCAACATGTCCCTAGTAAGCCTCTAGTTGACTAGCTCGTTGATCAACAGATAGTCATGATTTCCTGACTATGGACACTGGATGTCATTGATAACGAGATCACATCATTGGGAGAATGATGTGATGGACAAGACCCAATCCTAAACATAGCACAAGATCGTATAGTTCGTTTGCTAGAGTTTTCCAATGTCAAAGTATCTTTTCCTTAGACCATGAGATCGTGTAACTCCCGGATACCGTAGGACTGCTTTGGGTATGCCAAACATCACAACGTAACTGGGTGACTATAAAGGTAGACTACGGGTATCTCCGAAAGTGTCTGTTGGGTGACATGGATCAAGACTGGGATTTGTCACTCCGTATGACGGAGAGGTATCACTAGGCCCACTCGGTAATGCATCATCATAATGAGCTCAGAGTGACCAAGTGTCTGGTCACGGGATCATGCATTACGGTACAAGTAAAGTGACTTGCCGGTAACGAGATTGAACGAGGTATTGGGATACCGACGATCGAATCTCGGGCAAGTAACATATCGATAGACAAAGGGAATTGCGTACAGGATTGATTAAATCCTCGACATCGTGGTTCATCTGATGAGATCATCGTGGAGCATGTGGGAGCCAACATGGGTATCCAGATCCCGTTGTTGGCTATTGACCGGAGAGTCGTCTCGGTCATGTCTGCTTGTCTCCCGAACCCGTAGGGTCTACACACTTAAGGTTCAGTGATGCTAGGGTTATGAAGATATGTATATGCAGAAACCCGAATGTTGTTCGGAGTCCCGGATGAGATCCCGGACGTCATGAGGAGTTCAGGAATGGTCCGGAGGTAAAGAATTATATATAGGAAGTGCTATTTCGGGCATCGAGACAAGTTTCGGGGTTATCAGTATTGTACCGGGACCACCGGAAGAGTCCCGGGGGTCCACCAGGTGGGGCCACCTGTCTCGGGGGGCCACATGGGCTGTAGGGGGTGCGCCTTGGCCTAGATGGGCCAAGGGCACCAGCCCCTATAGGCCCATGCGCCTAGGGTTTCCACCATGGAAGAGTCCATGTGGTGGAAGGCACCCCTAGGTGCCTTGGGGGGGAGGGAAACCTCCCCTTGGCCGCCGCCCCCCCTAGTAGATGCCATCTACTAGGGCCGGCGCCCCCCTGGCACCCCTATATATAGTGGGGGGAAGAGGAGGGATTTCAGACCAGCCCCTGGCGCCTCCATCTTCCCCTACGTCTCTCCCTCGTAGTCTCGGCGAAGCCCTGCTGCTGTGACGCCCTGCATCCACCACCACGCCGTCGTGCTGCTGGATCTTCATCAACCTCTCCTCCCCCCTTGCTGGATCAAGAAGGAGGAGACGTCTCCCGTCCCGTACGTGTGTTGAACGCGGAGGTGCCGTCCGTTCGGCGCTGGTCATCGGTGATTTGGATCACGTCGAGTACGACTACATCATCACCGTTCTTTTGAACGCTTCCGTGCGCGATCTACAAAGGTATGTAGATGCATCTAATCACTCGTTGCTAGATGAACTCCTAGATGATCTTGGTGAAACGAGTAGGAATTTTTTTTTCTGCAACGTTCCCCAACAAACCCACCATGTACTCCTACATGGCCTCTCACCGCTACCTTTACCAAATCGTGTTCACACACTTCACTCTCAGCATCAGAACATATCGTAACACTCCAATTCATTCCCAATGAACCAGACCTGACACAACTCTAAGCAATAGCAGGCATAGCATGGTAGGAACACAACAATGGCTTCAATCAACTCCTACACATGCTAGTGGGTTTCAACTATTTACTGTGGCAATGACAGGTCATGCAGAGGAATGGGTTCAACTACCGCAGCACAAAGTAGCAGATGAATCGTTGTTGTTCTAATGCAATAACTGAGAGCAGGAGCGAGAGAGTAGGGTTTTATCGAAATGAACAAGGGGGTTTGCTTGCCTGGTAGATCAACAAGGAAGGCACTGCTTCATAGACAGGCACTCTGGAACGGACTCCGGAGCAAGACCTATCGAGAAGGAACGGTGCCAACAATCAAAACACAAGCATATGCAACACAATGATGCATGAACATGGCATGAAGATGTGATGCTGATTGTGCTAATGCAACTAGTACTCATTTGGTTTGAAGTCCATTTGAACCAAAGCTCAAATGCAATTCTAAATTAAGTCTCTTATATATGCCATAATGTGTTTTCTCATATTCAGCATGTATAAGTTGGTTTGTCATGCATGAAACTAGTACAGATGGATAGATTACATTTTTCTGATAATTTTTCATATATAAATTATTTTAATCTGAGCTACGGTTGAATTGATATGAATTTTTGAAGTTTAAATCAATTTCTGGAATTTCCTGAATTATTTTAATTCCAGAAAATATATATTGCGTCAGCATTGAGTAAGCATGACGTCAGCAGTCAACTGCGGCTGACTGGGGTCAAACCTGACGTGTGGGGTCCACACGTCAGTGTCAAGGGGTTAAACAGGGTTAGATTAACTTAATTAAAAAGGTTAGTGGCGCTAGGGCCCATTGTCAGTGTCAGGGGGGGTTAGTTAACGGTGATTAGCACTAAGCTAATCACCTGGCCGACGGGGCCCACGAGTCAGTGACCCTGGGGGGGTCAAACCCCAGGTCGAACAAGTCAAACCCGCCGGCGGTTAGTCGCCGGCGAGGTCCGCGGCGTACATGTGCCCCGGGTTTCCTCTGTGGTGCTCCAAATGGCGCGCGGCTAGGTGCGTTGGAAAGCTAGCTCGATGGCGCGTCGGGCGGTGGCCGTGGCTGGGCCTGGGGTGGCCGGAGTCGACGGCGGCGAGCTCGGCTGCGGCCGCCGGAGTTCGGTCGTGCACGAAAACACGGTTGGAGCTCGAAGGCGAGCGAAGCAAAGCGCTAGGGATGCTCTACGGGGCCTTACGAACTTGTTGGACTCGCCGGGGTGACCAAATGGTCACCGGAGCTGCGTCGACAGCGAGCTCGGCGACCGCGGAGGTTCGGCCGTGGTGGGGAACGGAGTTACGGCGCGGGAACGAGGGGGAGAAGAGAGGGGAACGGTGGCGGAGCTCACCGCGGTTGCAGCGGGCGTCGAAGCGGCTCGGGGAAGGCTTGGGGCAGCCGGAGCGACGACGGCGATCTCGTCGGCCGAAGCTTGAAGACGACGGCGATTGCGATGAAGCGGAGCTCGCCCGGGTTGCTTTGCTCGGTGAGGAGGGAGAGGGGGTCGCGGCGGAGCTGGGAAGCGTGTCGGGGAGGTGAGGGGAGGCCGGTGGCGGCGGCTATGGCGAACGGCGGCGATGATGGCGCTCGGGTGTGCGAGGGAGAGAGCAGGGGGAGAGGAGGAGGGCGAGGGAGAGTGCGAGAGGGGTCGGGATGGCTGCGTGGCGTCTCCGGGGCATCCAGACGAGGAGGGGAGAGGGCAGGCAGGCAGAGAGGGAGGTGGCGTGGCGCGGTGGCACGCGCGCGCGCCGGGCACGCTCCCATCCCTCTGTCGGGGAGGAAGACGACAGAGGGGGGCCAGTGGGCTGGGCCGGCGCTGGCTGCTGGGCCGGCCAGGCCGCACAGGGAGGAGGCCCAGGTAAGTTTCTCCTCTTTTTCTGTTTTCTAAATTTTCTGACATTTGTTTTGATTTAATTAAAATATTAAATCATTTTATTACCTTATGCCAATTTTTGCAGGAGCTAACTATATTATTCCAGAGCTCCTTTATAAATGGCATAATTTTTGGACATATATTAATATATATAACTAATATATTTCCAATGCAAATACTTATGCATTAATTCCAAATGCCCAAAATAAATACCTATGAGCTCTTAAAAAATATTGGTTTGATTTTTATCTCTGTCCAATATTTTCAGAGAGCAACATGAGCATTTTCTTGGGCCCTTTTGGAGAAATTTTTATTTGGGTCATTTTCAAAAATGATTCTGAGGGTTCCACCAATCCTCATTTCAAATTTAAATGAAAATTTAAACATGATGCACAAATGACTAGCTAGTCTAGGTCATACCAGACTAGGGATGTGACACTCGGTGGGAGCCCCCGATGAGGCGGACTAATTGAGGCGGCTTCCACTTGGAGACGAGCGGCGGTTCCAAGTCCGGGACGAAGGGTGGTTCCGATTCAGAGACGAGGTTGCGAAGGCGGCCCGGAACTAGGTCGAGCATAGGAGGGGTGGCTCGGCGGCACATCCACGACGGCGAGGTGGCTCAAGGCTATGAAAGCAAGGTCAGCCACAGTGGCAAGGGCACCCAGCAGTGAAGGCGCTCGGCGGCTCATCCGCAGCAAGCTATGGTAGTAGCTCAGCAACACGGGAGCAGAAGGCGATTTGGAGCAGCGAGTTAACATGGGAGGCGGCGAATCAGCACAGAAGACAGTGAGTCAACGCGGGAGGCGCGGGCAGAAGGCGCAGTAGTGGCGGCTTGTGGCTAAAGCGGAAACAAGGCCGACCCCAGCGGCATCGGTGACTCAGGAGAACGGCGGTTTAACCCCGCAAGACGCATAGCGGAGAGAACCGGCACGGCGACTTTGAGGAAACTGCAGTTTAACCAGCGCGAGTCCGTGGCGGCTCACGGTGCGAAACGGTGGCGGCTCGAAGGGCCGGCACGCCCGCAGCAGGCCTGTGGCCCGTGGCAGAGGCAGCTGCGTGGGTTCGCGGTAGAGGCTCGCTGAGGAGCAACGGGCCAGGCGGCGAGTCATGGTCAACGCGCGGGCATGGCAAATTGGCAAAGCGATGCGGAAACGGCTTAAGGCATGGCTGCTGTCACGCAGCGGTGGCTCGGAGGCAACACCGTCACGGTAGAGGCCTTGGCCGCAGAGGCTGGCTTGACCAGGCGGGACCCGGCGGAAGCGGCAACTTGACGACGACGGATTGAAACCGTACGGTGAAGATGAGCAGCGGAGGCTTTGGTAGCGAGGTGGCTCAGAAGTGGACGTGACCCAGCGGCGGGGTAGGGCCGGCCCGAGGTGGCGAGTCAGGGCCGGCGGCTTGGAAGCACGTCCGTGATGGTGAAACGGCTCGAGGCCATGCCGGTCGAAGACGAGGCGGACGGCAGGTTGAGGCACGCTCCGGCCGTGAGGTGATAAGCCGGCGAGGCAAGCGGTTTCTGTGGAGGCGGCGGTTTAGCGAGCGGTGAGTGGTGAAGGTCGGTGAGGCAGGGCCTTGATGATGACAGAAATAGCGCATCGGCCATGGCAGAACCGCTGCAGCGGAGATGAGGCGGGTCAACCAGGTAGCTCAACAAGGTGAGGGGAGATCGCGGCCGGCTCGAAGCGGGGAATCCGGGTCGTGGTCTTCTCCTCATTCAACTGCTAGTACTAGTTAGGAAAGCCCCAGACGATGGTGTTGGCCTTATCCCATGAAGAAACAACTCCATAATTAATTGGATCTCGAAAGACGAGCTGCAACTTGTGCATACTAATCCATCACGGCAACTCGATTTATTGGCAGTGCCCTAGTAGCGTCGTTGATCAATCCCTTGAGACAGACGTCCATACAGCTGGAGGCGCGAAGTTGCCGACCCAATCTAGTGGTTTTCTGCCGCTGGTGTCATAGAGATGTAGGCCGAGTCAAACACAGTATATACGCCGGCATAACTTTTCGTTCTGATCTTGATCTGAGATTCAACCCAACGGCGGCGCATGATTTTTCTAGGAAAATTTTGATCTAGCCATGACGAACTCTGCGCGACATATGCTACCGCCAAAGCTTTTTCTGATCTTCGATTGATGAAAACGTAGTCATTGCGGATCCTTCTATGCCGACTTTCTTTTTATGGTTAACTGCGAGCTTCTCGATCCCTAGGGAGATTCATTCAAGAACTCATCACCACCGTGCACCAAGCCCCACGATGGGCGCCAACTGTCGTGGAATTGTCACGGTAGATGTCCTTCGTGTTAGGACTTAGTCGTGGGGCCAACGCATCCATGTAGTAGCTTGAAGGGGTTGGTCGAAATCGAGAGACGCAAGGTTTTACCTAGGTTCGGCCCCTCACAGCGGATGTAAAAGCCTACATCCTGCTTCATTGATATTGATGATGATGAACATGATTACAAGGATGCTCTATCTCGAGAGCTATAGACTTGTTTGTCTAACCCTAATCTGTCCAACTCGTGGAATTCGTCCCTTTTAGGGTGCCCTGCCCCTCTTATATAAGTTAAAGGGGCAGTTTACATGTAGATTCCACCTCGGATTTAAGACTTAAACTATTCCGACTTCTCATCACGGGATTCTCTCCATGGGCTATTTAACGTCTTGGCTTCTTAACGTCCTGGGCTTATGAACTCCAGGCGACTCTGTTACAATCTGACTATCTGGCTTAACATCTGGCTTAATATCTGTTGGCTTAAC
This sequence comes from Triticum dicoccoides, assembly GCF_002162155.2. Taxonomy (NCBI): domain Eukaryota; kingdom Viridiplantae; phylum Streptophyta; class Magnoliopsida; order Poales; family Poaceae; genus Triticum; species Triticum dicoccoides. Next base: position 588,250,217 of record NC_041382.1, on the reverse strand, counting down.
ATCTGGCTTAACGTCTGCCGGCTTAATATCTGACTTACCATCTGGCTTAACATCTGACTTACCATCTGGCTTAACATTTGCCCGCCGGCTTACGATCTGGCTTAACTGTCTGCCAGCTTACAATCTATTGGCTTATAATCTGCCGGGCCACCAATGAAACACCAAGTCCCAACCGGGTCATATCTCCGACCGGGTCACACCGCGGGGTATATCCCCGACAGTTCCTTATGGGGTGGATTATCAAATCCCTCTGGCTAATGAAGATGATGATGAAGATACCCATTCTGCTGCTACCACAGAGCAAATGGATGAAGAGATTGAGGTTGATGTTGATGTATCAATGCCTCAAGATACTACACAAAGTCCTCAGCGAACTCCGCTAACTGAATAAAATGAAGAGGATGTGGATATTGGCGAGACAACTCCTCCAATCCATGAAGAATTTTGGGAAGCAACTCACCCAAATTCGCCCCTCACCACTTCCCTCAATCGAGAGCCTCAGTTGCCTGCGCGCACTGAAGAACAACAACCATCGCTCCAAAGTATTCCTAAAGAAATTCCAGCTATAGCACCTGATGATATTGCTCATGGTGACCCTGGTGTTGATGTCATCAATACATCTCCTCTACATGCAGATTCAATTCCCTCAGCAGACACTGATATAGTTCCAACTGCCACAACCGAGGAAGTTGCTCAAGCTCTCGCGGTGACAGATCCTAATAATTCAACTTGGTCCCCACGACCAGTGCTTGATGTTAGAACTAAACGGCAAAATCTTCAACCCGTTCCCATGATGCCCAAGATTGGAAAAGGCCTCAAGCGCTTTAAGTATGATAGTGACAAATTCTTTGAAGAGAAGAATTTCTTCATTGGTGAGTCACCCTATGACTCAGCCAAACTCAGGCGTTTGAGGTTTTGGACAACGCAGATGAATTTCTATGTCTCACTGTTGTTTGACAATAATAAAGTATTCCCGCATCGCCATATTCCTCATGTGGATATGGAGTCAATACCATGTTTCCGGCCAGTTTTGGTTGTTCTTCATGATGTTGTTCTACTCAATTTCTGCACTGACGTCTGCGACTGGAATGAAGAACTCATTCTTCAATTCTATGCAACTGCACATTTCTCTGGCATGCTGACGACACTGCAACTTGGGCTCTGGACTGGATGAGTGAAGACACTCACTACAAAGCACAGATTGATGAATTACTTCGTGCTCTTCCAGTTGATCCACCCCAATAAGGAGGAAAGAAAATATATGAAGAACCTAAGCTACCAAATCATCTGATGCAAGTGCTCATGAAGCCAATGCTCCAAGGACTACCTTCCTTGTGAAGGATTTGCTCTATGTGCCGAAGACTGTCTATTGCATTCTAGCAAAGACCCTCAGCCTGATCAAAGGCCACAATTCCAACACTGGAGAAGTTGTGGGGGTTATGAAGAACCTGCTATTCCACATCATTCATGGAACTCCCATCAACATTCATGATTTCTTCCTAAGGACTTTGGTCACTGTTTCTCAGTCTCCTTTTGAATTTAAGACATACACACCATGGATTATGAGATCCATCAGATCCCAGTCTTCAATCCACTACAAGGTTGATCATCAGAATCACTTGAGTTATTTTCCTGAAGTTGAAATTCTTCAAAGCACACTGTCCACAGTACCTAACAAAGGCAAGAATGTCATTGATGAAGGAATTCGTCCCCATGATGGACAATTTCGTCAACCTATTTCCAGCTCCAATGCTGATGAACCTATAAGCCAGGATACTGCAGCAAAAGCTTCAAGGCCATCCACTTCTCCCAAAGCACCACGTGTCATGACTGACTGTGAGCTGCTTATCTGTTTTCATCATAAAGTTGACAAGAATTATCACTGGGTTAAGCATCAGTTTGCTGCTATTCAAGCCAACATGACTGTGATGCATAGCGTGGTGCGCAAAAACCGCTACTATCTTCATGAAATATTCAACATATCATGGGCCATACTCTCGCACCTCAAAATAGATGAAGAACTTGTTGCTGAAGAATTTCAAATGAACTTTGACTGGGCTGAACCGCCAAGGAAGAAGTTCAAGAAAACTCAAGTTCCTCCTCTGATGCCGAGCTCCGAGTCTTCATCGCGCTCCACCGACGAAAATGGAGTTGTTAAAGACACTACTGCTGGTCCTCGTGCACCGCGCGACCCCAACAATGTTGGCGCTCCCTCGTCCTCTCCATGATGTTTTCTTCACGGGCACTAGTCCTCATATTCCTCACCTTTTGGTCATTTCATGACAAAGGGGGAGAAGTCTGAGTTAGTCTTCAAGCGGGTCGTTACATGGGCTGTTTTTTGCTTAAGTTGTAACTCTTGAACTTTTTTGGATGTGCTCTTTTATGAGTTGTAACTTAATAATTGTTGGTCGTCTGACTCTTTTGCTTCATTTGACACGCATGCTCCTATCATAGATATATCTACTAATGGATGAACAATTTTGTCAGACACCAATTTTCATCATGCATTCATATTCTTCAAACATCTTATGATCATGCATGATTGGATTCCAAGATATAGGGGGAGAACTCCACAATTTCAACCTGCCATGTGCATTTGCAATCCAAAGCAAATTCCTCATATGCACATCTTCAGGGGGAGTTCTCAATATCTTGTAACCTCCTCTGATCCCAGTCTTCAATCCACTCTGTACTTACAATTCAACTATTTTTACTCTCGTTGAAAGCATAACCAATTTGTCATCAATCACCAAAAAGGGGGAGATTGTAAGTGCATCAAGTGTCCCCTTAGTGGTTTTGGAGTATTGAAGACAAATAGGTTGAGAAACTAATGTGTTTGTGAGTATACACAGGAACGGGAGTCCCAGAATATTTGGTTTAATACATGGAAGATGAACCCTAAAAATGGATTTCTTCAAGTGAAGAATTTGGTGATGAAATTGGTATGGCCTTTGAAGAAATTTATGTGAAGACTTTGAAGCTTGAAGACTTTTGTTTTCATAGTTTATTTTCTTCTTCTTTGAGTCATAGGAAAAATCGTACTGTTAAAGGGGGTCAAGGTGAAACATATTTCACATTTCCAAAGTGATGCTCAAACCTATACACAAAAGCCGCTTCGAGTAAAGCCTTTGAAAATCTCCAGTACGGCTGGCACATTTGCTAGCGACAATGACGAAGTTTATCTGGTCGCTGACAAATTTGGCCATGCTGAGGAGTTAGGAGTTCACCAGTGTGATCGGCTTGAAAGTGAGGAAATTGAGTGCCCCGACAAATTTGAGAGTTCAAATTCCGACCGTTGCTACACTGCATGCCAGCTGTCGAGTGGATCCTTATCCTAACAACGGTCGAATCAGAGAAGGGCATTTATGATAATTCATGTCGGGTTGCCCCTGGATATAAATAGCCGTCCCCCACAACCACTTGTTGGTTGGCTGCTCCGAGAGAACTTGAAACTTGTCATTTGAGAGCAAGACATCCTCTAACGACTTTGAGAGAATCCTTAGTGAGGAAAAACCCAAAGCCAAGTGATTGAGCATCACTGAAGAGATTGATCCGTGTGATCCAACACCTGTTACCTTTGAAGACCGTCATTCTTCCAGACGGGTAGGCGTCAAGTTCTGAGTGCACCAAGAGTCATTGTGGTGTGCCGGTGAACAAGTCTGTGAAGGTTTTGAAAGTCTACCTTGAAGACTTACTACGAGTGATTGGGCGAGGTCTGTGGGCCTTAGCTCAAGAGGAATACGGTGAGGATTGTGTGTCCTCTGAGTTGTGACTCAGCTGCCTCAACCAGACGTACAGTTGATGCAGCAACTGGAACTAGTCTACCAAATTGCATTGTCGTCACCGAGCCAACCTGGTTTTGAATTCCTCACCCTCTCTTCCAGTATTCCGCTGCTGAAGAATTTGTGATCTATGCTCTAACGAATTTGAACTCAAGAATTTCATCACACCATCTTTCATTTCCTCAGTTCATATTCCTCATGCTTGTATGGTTGTATGATTGAATGTTCTTCACTCTTCGGTATCCTGATTGCATGTACTATGATTGTGTGATGACTTAGTTTCCCTTGCGTTTCTATTTCTTCACTCTGATCTTCGTCAAATTCTTCAGAGTTTGACAAATTTATAAAAGTCTCCCATTCACCCCCCCCCTCTGGGAGATAACCTGCGCTTTCACGCGCAAATTCTCATCGTCAGCACCTACACACACAAAAGCAAACACTTGCACCCAGCGCGGGCAAGAGAGTTTTCAATTCCCTTGAACTTGTTACTTGCAAGGATTAATTCTGATAGTGGTAGATAGATAAAAACAAAAGTAAAAACAAAGTAAATAAATTGCAGCAATGTATTTTTGTTTTTTAGCAATATGATTAAGCAGACCCGAGGGCCATAGTTTTCACTAGAGACTTCTCTCACGAACACATAGCATACGGTAGGTAAACAAATTACTGTTGGGAAATTGATAGAAAAGCACATAGTTATGATGTTATTCATGGAGATGATCACATATATAGGCATCATGTCCGTGATAGGTAGACCAAAACGATTCTGCATCTACTACTATTACTCCACTTCGAGAGCGCTTCTATGCTTGCCTCTCTAGGTATTAAGTTCATGACAAATAGAGTAATGCATGAAGTATGATGACATGATGTAGACAAAGTAAACTCAAGTAATATGATTAAACCCCATCATTTCATGCTTAATGGCAACAATATAAATACGTGCCCCGCTACCCCTTCTGTCACTGGGTGAGGACACCGCAAGATTGAACCCATTAGAAAGCACCTCTCCCACTGAAGATAAATCAATCTAGTTGGCCAAACCAAACGGATAGATTGGAGAGAAATACAGAGCTGTAATAATCATGCATAATAAAGTTTAGAAAGGACTAAATTACTTTCAGTGAATAATATGATCATATATCCACAATTCATCGGATCCCAACAAACACACCGCAAAAGAAGATTATATCGGATAGAACTCCAAGAAGATTGAGGAGCACATGGTATTGAAGATCAAAGAGAGAAAAGAAGCCATCTAGCTACTAGCTATGGACCCGTAGGTCTGTGGTGAACTACCCATGCATCATCGGTAGGGTAGCAAGGTTGATGTAGAAGCCCTCTGTGATCGATTCCCCCTCCGGCAGAGTACCGGAAAAGGCCTCCAGATGGGATCACGGAAGAACAGAAGCTTCCGGTGGTGGAAAAAGTGTTTTGGGTTGCTCTCTATAGGTTTGGGAATATTTGTGAATTTATAGAGGTGGAATTAGGTCAAACGGAGTTGCGTGAGAGTAACTAGCTCGGGGGATGCACCTACCCCCTTGGGGCGCGCCAGGTGAGCTCGTGGCTCTCTCATACATCTTATGGCCTCCTCCCGAACCTTCTAGGGTCCCTTCAGGTCCAGAAAAAATCATCATAAAGTTTCATCATGTTTGTACTTCGTTTGATACTGACATGGAAAGTTTTCCCTAATTCCTTATGGTTAAAGAGTAATTTGAAAATTCATAAAATTCCGTAAACCAAACAGTCGAGTTCATATTTTTTAGGCCATTTATAAATGGCTAATCTGATTGAGGCAAACTATATGGAATTGGAAAGCTTATGAACATGTGCTTCTTTTTCATGTAGAAAGAGTTTTCTAATTTTTAACGGTTTAAGAGTAATTTAGAAAACGGTCAAAGTTCCACCGAGTTCGTATTTTTGTGTTAATTTATTAACGTTTGTCGAAATGCAGCAAATGATATGGCGTTGCAAAGCTTGGACAAATGTGAAACTTTTATGTATATAATGTTTCTCCCAATTTCCTATGGTTTTACGTCAATTTTGAAAATGGATGAAATCGTTTTTTGGACGTGGTTTGTGCAAACTTTATTGAAATGGCGCAAATAATATACCCCATCTCATATCCATCAACATCTTCACCAACACCATCTCATCTCCAAACCCTAGTTCATCTCTTGTATTCAATCTTTGTCTAAAACTTTGGATTGGTACCTGTGTGTTGCTAGTAGTGTTTATTACATCTTGTAGTTGATGCTAGTTTGTTTATTTGGTGGAAGATTATATGTTCAGATTGGTAATCACATATTTATCTCCTCTAATCATGAACATGAATATGATTTGTGAATAGTTATGTTTGTTCTTGAGGACATGACAAAAGTCTTGTTATAAGTAATCATGTGAAGTTGATATCCATTCAATATTTTGATGATGTGTTATGTTGTTCTTCCTCTAGGGGTGTCATGTGAACATCGACTACATGAAACATCACCATGCTTGGGCCTAGGAGAAGGCATTGTGGGATTAGTAAGTAGATGATGGGTTGCAAGAGTGACAAAAGCTTAAACCCTAGTTTATGCACTATTTCGTAAAGGGTTGATTTGGATCCATATGTTTCATGCTATGGTTAGATTTATCTTAATTCTTCTTTCATAGTTGTGAATGCTTGCGAGAGGAGGTAATCATAAGTGGGTTCTTTGTTCAAGTAAGAACAACACCCTAGCACCGGTCCACCCACATAACAATTTATCAAAGTAGTGAAGAGTCGATGAATCATGATGAACGTAACTAGACGAAACTCCCATGTGCCTCGAGAACTCTTTGCTCACTATAAGAAGTACTTTCCGCTTATCCTTTGCAACATAAGGATTGGGCCACCTTGCTGCACCTTGTTACTGTTACTTGTTACTTGCTATCAAACTATTTGTTACTACTACTTTACAACACCTGTAGATAATAGTTTGCTGAAACCGATTACCAATTCCTTCTGCTCCTCGTTGGGTTCGACACTCTTGCTTATCGAAAGGACTAAGATTGACCCCTTATACTTGTGGGTCATCAGTAGTCCCCAGGACTAAGTGCAATTTCACCTCTGGACCAGGCTTAGTTTCTAAACTTTTATTTCTACCTTGTAGTCCCCAGATGTATTAAGTGCGTTTTTGTCTATTGTAGGGGCTGGCGTAGAGAAATCGCGAGCTAAGCTCCGAGATCTTTGTCCTCCAAGAACAGTTGGAGAAACTATGAAAAGTAAACAAGGACCTAGAGCGTCTTTGTGCAGGCTTAGTTTGTAAGTACCCTCCCTTTCTGCATGTTTCACCTCTTGTTGTGTAGTTTTGCGTCTGAGGCCAACTGTTGGGGAACGTTGCAGAAAACAAAAAATTTCCTACGGTTTCACCAAGATCCATCTATGAGTTCATCTAGCAACGAGTGATCGGATGCATCTACATACCTTTGTAGATCGCGAGCGGAAGCGTTCAAAGAACGGGGATGAGGGAGTCGTACTCGACGTGATCCAAATCACCGGAGATCCTAGCGCCGAACGGATGGCACCTCCGCGTTCAACACACGTACGGTCAGCGTGACGTCTTCTCCTTCTTGATCCAGCAAGGGGGGAGGAGAGGTTGATGAAGATCCAGCAGCACGACGGCGTGGTGGTGGATGCAGCAGTCACCGCAGCAGGGCTTCGCCGTTCTTCTGCGAGAGGGAGAGGTGTAGCAGGGTAGAGGGAGGCGCCAAGAGTCAAGGGTGCGGCTTCCCCTCCCTCCACCCCTTTATATAGGCTCCCCAAGGGGGGCGCCGGCCCTAGGAGATGGGATCTCCTAGGGGGGCGGCGGCCAAGGGTGGAGTGGCCCCCAAGGCAAGTGGGGCGCCCCCCCCCCCCACCCTAGGGTTTCCAACCCTAGGCGCAGGGGGTGGGCCAAAGGGGCGCACCAGCCCACTATGGGCTGGTTCCCCTCCCCACTTCAGCCCATGGGGCCCTCCGGGATGGGTGGTCCCACTCGGTGGACCCCCGGGACCCATCTGGTAGTCCCGGTACAATACCGGTGACCCCTGAAACTCTCCCGATGGCCGAAACTGCACTTCCTATATATAATTCTTCACCTCCGGGCCATTCCGGAACTCCTCATGACGTCCGGGATCTCATCCGGGACTCCAAACAACTTTCGGGTTACTGCATATTCATATCTCTACAACCCTAGCGTCACCGAACCTTAAGTGTGTAGACCCTACGGGTTCGGGAGACATGTAGACATGACCAAGATGGCTCTCCGGTCAATAACCAACAGCGGGATCTGGATACCCATGTTGGATCCCACATGCTCCTCGATGATCTCATCGGATGAACCACGATGTCGAGGATTCAAGCAACCCCGTATACAATTCCCTTTGTCAATCGGTACGTTACTTGCCCGAGATTCGATCGTCGGTATCCCAATACCTCGTTCAATCTCGTTACCGGCAAATCACTTTACTCGTACCGTAATGCATGATCCCGTGACCAGACACTTGGTCACTTTGAGCTCATTATGATGATGCATTACCGAGTGGGCCCAGAGATACCTCTCCGTCATACGGAGTGACAAATGCCAGTCTTGATCCGTGTCAACCCAACAGACACTTTTGGAGATACCCGTAGTATACCTTTATAGTCACCCAGTTACGTTGTGATGTTTGGTACACCCAAAGCACTCCTACGGTATCCGGGAGTTACATGATCTCATGGTCTAAGGAAAAGATACTTGACATTGGAAAAACTCTAGCAAATGAACTATACGATCTTGTGCTATGTTTAGGATTGGGTCTTGTCCATCACATCATTCTCCTAATGATGTGATCTCGTTATCAATGACATCCAATGTCCATAGTCAGGAAACCATGACTATCTGTTGATCAACGAGCTAGTCAACTAGAGGCTTACTAGGGACATGTTGGTGTCTATGTATTCACACATGTATTACGATTTCCGGATAACACAATTATAGCATGAATAAAAGACAATTATCATGAACAAGGAAATATAATAATAATCCTTTTATTATTGCCTCTAGGGCATATTTCCAACAGTCTCCCACTTGCACTAGAGTCAGTAATCTAGTTACATTGTGATGAATCGAACACCCATGGAATTCTGGTGTTGATCATGTTTTGCTCTAGGGAGAGGTTTAGTCAATGGATCTACTACATTCAGGTCCGTATGTACTTTACAAATATCTATGTCTCCATCTTGAACATTTTCACGAATGGAGTTGAAGCGACGCTTGATGTGCCTGGTCTTCTTGTGAAACCTGGGCTCCTTGGCAAGTGCAATAGCCCCAGTGTTGTCACAGAAGAGTTTGATCGTCTCCGATGCATTGGGTATGACTCCTAGGTCGGTGATGAACTCCTTCACCCAAATTGCTTCATGCGCTGCCTCCGAGGCTGCCATGTACTCCCTTCACATGTAGATCCCGCCACGACGATCTGCTTGCAACTGCACCAGCTTACTGCCCCACCATTCAAAATATACACGTATCCGGTTTGTGACTAGAGTCATCCAGATTTGTGTCGAAGCTAGTGTCGACGTAACCCTTTACGACGAGCTCTTCGTCACCTCCATAAACGAGAAACATTTCCTTAGTCCTTTTCAGGTACTTCAGGATATTCTTGACCGCTGTCCAGTGTTCCTTGCCGGGATTACTTTGGTACCTACCTACCAAACTTACGGCAAGGTTTACATCAGGTCTGGTACACAGCATGGCATACATAATAGAACCTATGGCTGAGGCATAGGGGATGACACTCATCTCTTCTATATCTTCTGTCGTGGTCGGACATTGAGCTGAGCTCAATTTCACACCTTGCAACACAGGCAAGAACCCCTTCTTAGACTGATCCATATTGAACTTCTTCAATATCTTATCAAGGTATGTGCTTTGTGAAAGACCTATGAGGCGTCTTGATCTATCTCTATAGATCTTGATGCGTAATATATAAGCAGCTTCTCCAAGGTCCTTCATTGAAAAACTCTTATTCAAGTAGGCCTTAATGCTGTCCAAAAGCTCTATATCATTTCCCATCAAAAGTATGTCATCTACATATAATATGAGAAATGCTACAGAGCTCCCACTCACTTTCTTGTAAACGCAGGCTTCTCCATAAGTCTGCATAAACCCAAACGCTTTGATCATCTCATCAAAGCGAATGTTCCAACTCCAAGATGCTTGCACCAGCCCATAAATCGAGCGTTGGAGCTTGCACACCTTGTCAGCATTCTTAGGATCGACAAAACCTTCCGGCTGCATCATATACAATTCTTCCTTAAGGAAACCATTAAGGAATGCCGTTTTGATGTCCATTTGCCATATCTCAAAATCATAGTATGCGGCAATTGCTAACATAATTCGGACGGACTTCAGCTTCGCTACGGGAGAGAAAGTCTCATCGTAGTCAACCCCTTGAACTTGCCGATAACCCTTAGTGACAAGTCGAGCTTTATAGATGGTAACATTACCATCCGCGTCCGTCTTCTTCTTAAAGATCCATTTGTTTTCTATTGCTCGCCGATCATCGGGCAAGTCTGTCAAAGTCCATACTTTGTTTTCATACATGGATCCTATCTCGGATTGCATGGCTTCAAGCCATTTGTTGGAATCTGGGCCCGCTGTCGCTTCTTCATAGTTCGAAGGTTCACCGTTGTCTAACAACATGATTTCCAAGACAGGGTTGCCGTACCACTCTGGTGCGGAACGTGTCCTTGTGGACCTACGAAGTTCAGTAGAAACTTGATCTGAAGTTTCATGATCATCATCATTAACTTCCTCTCTATTCAGTATAGGCACCTCAGGAACATTTTCTTGAGTTGCGCCATTTTCCGGTTCAAGAGGTAATACTTCATCAAGTTCTACTTTCCTCCCACTTACTTCTTTCGAGAGAAACTCCTTCTCTAGAAAGGATCCATTCTTGGCAACAAAGATCTTGCCTTAGGATCTGAGGTAGAAGGTATACCCAATAGTTTCTTTAGGGTATCCTATGAAGACGCATTTTTCCAACTTGGGTTCAAGCTTTTTAGGTTGAAGTTTCTTGACATAAGCATCGCATCCCCAAACTTTTAGAAACTACAGCTTAGGCTTCTTCCCAAACCATAATTCATACGGTGTCGTCTCAACGGATTTCGACAGAGCCCTATTTAAAGTGAATGCGGCAGTCTCTAAATCATAGCCCCAAAATGATAGCGGTAAATTGGTAAGAGACATCATAGATCGCACCATATCTAATAGAGTGCGATTATGACGTTCGGACACACAATTACACTGAGGTGTTACAGGCGGCGTGAGTTGTGAAACTATTCCACATTTTCTTAAGTGTGTGCCAAATTCGTGACTCAAGTATTCTCCCCCACGATCTGATCGCAAGAACTTGATTTTCCGTCACGTTGATTCTCAACCTCCCTCTAAAATTCCTTGAACCTTTCAAAGGTCTCAGACTTGTGTTTCATTAAGTAGACATACCCATATCTACTCAAGTCATCAGTGAGGGTGAGAACATAACAATAACCACCGCGAGCCTCAACACTCATTGGATCGCACACATCAGTATGTATGATTTCCAATAAGTTGGTTGCTCGCTCCATTGTTCCTGAGAACGGAGTCTTGGTCATTTTACCCATGAGGCATGGTTCGCACGTGTCAAATGATTCGTAATCAAGAGACTCTAAAAGTCCATCTGCATGGAGCTTCTTCATGCGTTTGACACCTATGTGACCAAGGCGGCGGTGCCACAAGTATGTGGGACTATCATTATCAACCTTACATCTTTTAGTACTCACACTATGAATATGTGTAGCATTACGCTCGAGATTCATTAAGAATAAACCATTCACCATCGGAGCATGACCATAAAACATATCTCTCATATAAATAGAACAACCATTATTCTTGGATTTAAATGAGTAGCCATCTCATATTAAACGAGATCCTGATACAATGTTCATGCTCAAACTTGGCACTAAATAATAATTATTGAGGTTCAAAACTAATCCCGTAGGTAAATGTAGAGGTAGCGTGCCGACGGCGATCACATCGACCCTTGGAACCATTCCCGACGCACATCGTCACCTCGTCCTTCGCCAGTCTCCGCTTATTCCGTAGCTCCTGCTTTGAGTTACAAATGTGAGCAACTGCACCGGTATCAAATACCCAGGAGCTACTACGAGTACTGGTAAGGTACACATCAATTACATGTATATCACATATACCTTTCGTTTTGCCGGCCTTCTTGTCCGCTAAGTATTTGGGGCAGTTCCGCTTCCAGTGACCACTCTCCTTGCAATAAAAGCACTCAGTCTCGGGCTTGGGTCCATTCTTTGGCTTCTTCCCGGCAGCTTACTTACCGGGCGCGGCAACTCCCTTGCCGTCCTTCTTGAAGTTCTTTTTACCCTTGCCTTTCTTGAACTTAGTGGTTTTATTGACCATCAACACTTGATGTTCCTTTTTGACTTCTACCTCTGCTGATTTCAGCATTGAAAATACTTCAGGAATGGTCTTTTCCATCCCCTGCATATTGAAGTTCATCACAAAGCTCTTGTAGCTCGGTGGAAGCGACTGAAGGATTCTATCAATGACCGCGTCATCCGGGAGATTAACTCCCAGCTGAGTCAAGCGGTTATGCAACCCAGACATTTTGAGTATGTGCTCACTGACAGAACTATTTTTCCTCCATCTTACAGCTGAAGAACTTGTCGGAGACTTCATATCTCTCGACCCGGGCATGAGCTTGAAAAACCATTTTTCAGCTCTTCGAACATCTCATATGCTCCGTGTCTCTCAAAACGCTTTTGGAGCCCCGGTTCTAAGTTGTAAAGCATGTCGCACTGAACGAGGGAGTAATCATCAGCACGTGTCTGCCAAGCATTCATAACGTCTTGGTTCTGTGGGACGGGTGCGTCACCTAGCGGTGCTTCTAGGACATAATCTTTCTTGGCAGCTATGAGGATGATCCTCAAGTTCCGGACCCAGTCCGTATAGTTGTTGCCATCGTCTTTCAGCTTGGTTTTCTCTAGGAACGCGTTGAAGTTGAGGACAACGTGGGCCATTTGATCTACAAGACATATTGTAAAGATTTTAGACTAAGTTCATAATAATTAAGTTCATCTATTTAATGAACTCCCACTTAGATAGACATCCCTCCAGTCATCTAAGTATAACATGATCCGAGTTAACTAGGCCGTGTCCGATCATCACGTGAGACGGACTAGTCAACATCGGTGAACATCTTCATGTTGATCGTATCTTCTATACGACTCATGCTCGACCTTTCGGTCTTCTGTGTTCCGAGGCCATGTCTGTACATGCTAGGATCGTCAAGTCAACCTAAGTGTTTGCATGTGTAAATCTGTCTTACACCCGTTGTATGTGAACGTTGGAATCTATCACACCCGATCATCACGTGGTGCTTCGAAACAACGAACTGTCGCAACGGCGCACAGTTATGGGGAACACTTTCTTGAAATTATTATGAGGGATCATCTTATTTACTACCGTCGTTCTAAGTAAACAAGATGCAAAAACATGATAAACATCACATGCAATCAAATAATAATAGTGACATGATATGGCCAATATCACATAGCTCCTTTGATCTCCATCTTGGGGCTCCATGATCATCTTGTCACCAGCATGACACCATGATCTCCATCATCATGATCTCCATCATCGTGTCTCCATGAAGTTGCTCGCCAACTATTACTTCTACTACTATGGCTAACACGTTTAGCAATAAAGTAAAGTAATTTACATGGCGTTTCTCAATGACACGCAGGTCATACAAAAAATAAAGACAACTCCTATGGCTCCTGCCGGTTGTCATACTCATCGACATGCAAGTCGTGATTCCTATTACAATAGCATGAACATCTCATACATCACATATATATCATTCATCATTCATCACAACTTTGGCCATATCACATCACAAAACACTTGCTGCAAAAACAAGTTAGACGTCCTCTAATTGTTGTTGCAAGTTTTACGTGGCTGCAATAGGGTTCTAGCAAGAACGTTTTCTTACCCACGTGAAAGCCACAACGTGATTTGTCAACTTCTATTTACCCTTCATAAGGACCCTTTTCATCGAATCCGCTCCAACTAAAGTGGGAGAGACAGACACCCGCCAGCCACCTTATGCAACTAGTGCATGTCAGTCGGTGGAACTGGTCTCACGTAAGTGTACGTGTAAGGTTGGTCCGGGCCGCTTCATCCCACAATACTACTGAAGCAAAATAAGACTAGTAGCGGCAAGAAAGTTGACAACATCTACGCCCACAACAAATTGTGTTCTACTCATGCAAAAAGAACTACGCATAGACCTAGCTCATGATGCCACTGTTGGGGAACGTTGCAGAAAACAAAAATTTTCCTACGGTTTCACCAAGATCCATCTATGAGTTCATCTAGCAACGAGTGATCGGATGCATCTACATACCTTTGTAGATCGCGAGCGGAAGCGTTCAAAGAACGGGGATGAGGGAGTCGTACACGACGTGATCCAAATCACCGGAGATCCTAGCGCCGAACGGACGGCACCTCTGCGTTCAACACATGTACGGTCAGCGTGACGTCTCCTCCTTCTTGATCCAGCAAGGGGGGAGGAGAGGTTGATGAAGATCCAGCAGCACGACGGCGTGGTGGTGGATGCAGCAGTCACCGCAGCAGGGCTTCGCCGTTCTTCTGCGAGAGGGAGAGGTGTAGCAGGGGAGAGGGAGGCGCCAAGAGTCAAGGGTGCGGCTGCCCCTCCCTCCCCCCCTTTATATAGGCTCCCCAAGGGGGGGCACCGGCCCTAGGAGATGGGATCTCCTAGGGGGGCGGCGGCCAAGGGTGGAGTGGCCCCCAAGGCAAGTGGGGCGCCCCCCCCCCCCACCCTAGGGTTTCCAACCCTAGGCGCAGGGGGTGGGTCAAGGGGGCGCACCAGCCCACTATGGGCTGGTTCCCCTCCCCACTTCAGCCCATGGGGCCCTCCGGGATGGGTGGTCCCACTTGGTGGACCCCCGGGACCCATCCGGTGGTCCCGGTACAATACTGGTGACCCCCGAAACTCTCCCGATGGCCGAAACTGCACTTCCTATATATAATTCTTCACCTCCGGACCATTCCGAACTCCTCATGACGTCCGGGATCTCATCCGGGACTCCGAACAACTTTCGGGTTACTGCATATTCATATCTCTACAACCCTAGCGTCACCGAACCTTAAGTGTGTAGACCCTACGGGTTCGGGAGACATGTAGACATGACCGAGATGGCTCTCCGGTCAATAACCAACAGCGGGATCTGGATACCCATGTTGGCTCCCACATGCTCCTCGATGATCTCATCGGATGAACCACGATGTCGAGGATTCAAGCAACCCCGTATACAATTCCCTTTGTCAATCGGTACGTTACTTGCCCGAGATTCGATCGTCGGTATCCCAATACCTCGTTCAATCTTGTTACGGGCAAGTCACTTTACTCGTATCGTAATGCATGATCCCGTGACCAGACACTTGGTCACTTTGAGCTCATTATGATGATGCATTACCGAGTGGGCCCAGAGATACCTCTCCGTCATACGGAGTGACAAATCCCAGTCTTGATCCGTGTCAACCCAACAGACACTTTCGGAGATACCCGTAGTATACCTTTATAGTCACCCAGTTACGTTGTGACGTTTGGTACACCCAAAGCACTCCTACGGTATCCGAGAGTTACATGATCTCATGGTCTAAGGAAAAGATACTTGACATTGGAAAAACTCCAGCAAATGAACTATACGATCTTGTGCTATGTTTAGGATTGGGTCTTGTCCATCACATCATTCTCCTAATGATGTGATCTAGTTATCAATGACATCCAATGTCCATAGTCAGGAAACCATGACTATATGTTGATCAACGAGCTAGTCAACTAGAGGCTTACTACGGACATGTTGGTGTCTATGTATTCACACATGTATTATGATTTCTGGATAACACAATTATAGCATGAATAAAAGACAATTATCATGAACAAGGAAATATAATAATAATCCTTTTATTATTGCCTCTAGGGCATATTTCCAACACCAACCGCGTGCGCGATGAGGCCGGAAATGCTGCTCGGGTTGCCGAGGAGGAGGTTGCTGGTCTGAAGGAGACCATGCGCGTCTTAGGGACCAGTGTGTACATGGAGAGGGTAGCCTATTAAGTCCTGTGAAGCCAGCTTGGAGAAAGCAAGGCCAAGCAAGGCCGGCTATGCAATGAGGCCAGGACCCTCAAGATGGAGCTCCAGCGTCGGGACGAGAACCGTAAAAAACTTGCGGAGGAGATTCTGCAGCTCCAGAACTCCATGTCTCACGTGTCCACCCAGCTCTGTCAAGCGCAGGAGCACTACGGGCATCAGGAAGCCGCCGCGGAACGTAAATATTGGCAGTCTTTGTCCTTTTTCGAACCGGGCTTCCCCCTTTCCATTACTTCCACAACAAAAATACAATGCCTTGGGAACTGAAACTAGTCGGGCTAGGGAAAGAGGAAAAGCGAGTTCAGAGCAACACCAGGAAACCCACTATTTGTGCCTGTCATCAGGAACGTCGGATCATGGGGCAAAAACCTGGTGTCACCCAAAACCGCACTGCGAGCACCTAAACAAGTATCACACATATTACATACGACATCAACAGGCCCAGGCATATCGCCTGTAGTTCACCAAAAGACTACCAACATGACCCAAAGACTAAATAGGAACGAAGGGCGATGCACGCCTATTGTCATCTGGCAAGATCTCCAAATCATAGCGACGTCCTGGTAACAAAAGCGAGATATACGAGACCTATGGTAGCTTTTCTTTCTGCCGTGACCGCCCATGGTTGGGTTCGGCGGACCGCATAGCATCATCATCTGGGAGGTATTCTCCTTCAACATCTCCGCGCCCCTCTTCACCATCTCACCCATCTCAGGCTTATACAAACCTACTCAATAAATCAAAAAGGCAAAAGGTGTAAACACAATCTCAAATGGAGTGTTAATCCATTTTTGTTCGAAAGTGGCGCGGTTCCGAGCCAGCCAAATGGCCCAACATATAGTTGCCAAACCAATAGTGTACAATCTATCAAAGCCAGGTATAATGCTATACACCCAAGTATAGTATTGCCAAACAGAATTGGGGCAACATTCAATTCCTAGTAGAGAACCAACAATTCTCAACACCACTCTAGAAACGGGACACGGGAACAACATGTGCTAAGATGTTTCCAACTGATCACAAAAATAGCAGCCAGGGTCCCCTGGCCATAACCTTTTTTCATGTTGTCTCTAGTTAGGATAGCATTCTGACATACTTTCCACAAGAAAATTTGGACCTTAAGAGGTAATTGGGCATCCCAAATCTATTTGAAGTTTTAACCAGCAAGGTCTCTCTCCAGCCATCTATACATAGATTTTGTGGTATACTTTTTTGAACTGTCTAGTTTCCAATACACCTCATCGGGGAGTTCATTTTGTCTTAGCATTAACACATCATTTTCAATTCTTCCCACTATTTCATCATCTCAGGAGACATCCTTCTCCTAAAAGAGGAAATATGGTTCAAGGACCCAATTTTTTCAATAGTACAGTTTTGTTCAACACATATTTCAAACAACAATTAAAAGGAATCCTACCCTCCAATTCATCCAACCAGAGTCTAGTCACATCCCCACTACTCAGTTTGATCCCTCTGCCCATCATATAAAAGTCCTTCACTTTCAAAAGAGATTTCCAACATGGCGAGTCGCTAACTTTTGATTTTACCATAGCAATAGAGGATTTTTTTAAGTATTTTACCTTAACAATATCTTGCCAAAATCCCTTATTTTTATCAAGTTTCCACCACCATTTCACTAAAAAAACTTATATTTTGTTTTCTCAAGTCCTTCACCCCAAGGCCCCCTTTCTTTTTGGATCTACAAATACGACTCCACGTTACCATATGATAACCCTTTTTTCTTTACTATGCGAGAAAAAATTTCTTCTAGGTTTGTCCCACTTCTCCAAAGTGGTTTTATTTAGCAAGAACATAGACATGTAAAAAGTCAGGACATATGACATCACATAATTCACTTTTATAAGCCTTCCTCCTATAGAGAGCACTTCACTAAACCAATTCTCAAATTGATAGATGAATTTATCATCCACAAAAAGCCAATCACTGCATTTCAAACCAGCATAGCTAACGGGCATTCCTAGGTATTTAATAGGGAAAGAACCTATTTGGCAATTAAACATCTCGACGTACATTTGCCTAGTATCATCATCAGCACGAACCGAAAAAACTCACTTTTCAAGAAATTGATTTTCAGCCCAGACATGATTACAAAAAGATATAAGAGCAACTTGATATTAATAGCATTTCTGGGATTATATTCAAAGCATAAAGTTGTATCATCTGCATACTGTAAAATGGCTACCCCATGTGGAATCAGGTCAGCCGCTAAACCCTTAAACAAGCCATTTTGTTTAGCCTTAAGTACCATTTTAGTCAGGTAGTCCACAGCAAGATTAAAAATGAAAGGGGAAAATGGATCCCCCTGACGCACCCCTTTCGAGCTTTGAAAGTAGGGCCCAATCTCATCATTAAGTTTCACACTAACCGTGCCTCCTACTAGGATTTTTCTCACCCATTCAATCCATTGCAGATGAAACTCTCTCATTTTGTGGCAATCTAGCAATAATTCCCAGTTTACTTTGTCATATGCCTTCTCAAAGTATAGTTTAAGAACACTTCCAGATTTTCTTCTAACATAAGTGTGGTGGAGGATTTCATGTAGGGACATAATCCCATCCATGATATCGTGCTTTTTGGTAAAAGCATTCTGGTGTCTACTGAACAGGATATCAACAAAAGGTTCCAAACTAATAGTAAGCACTTAGGTAATCAACTTATAAATGTAATGAAGTAAACATATCGGGCGAAATTGTTGTATTTTATTCGCACCAGCAACTTTATGAAGCAGTGTAATAATACCATAGTTTAAGCGTTGCACATCCAGTTTATTATCATGAAACCACTCAAATAAAAGCATCACCTCACCTTTGACAATCTCCCAACAATGTTGGAAAAACTCAATAGGAATGTTATCTAGACCTGGTACTTTGTTTGGTGTCACAGAGAAGAGAGCATTTTTCATCTCAGTTTCAGAAAAGGGTCTAGTGAGAATAAAATTATCAATATCTGACAGCTTCTCATTTGGTTCCCACATTTTTTCACCCAACTTACAAAGATTCCCGGTTGCAGGCCCAAAAAGGTCTTTGTAGAATTCGATAGCATGTTTCAATAAATATTTGGTCCCCTCTATCACCGCATCACCACAACTAAGAGAGAATATAGTGTTCCTCTGTCTCCTCCCATTCACTATTCTATGAAAATAGTCAGTGTTTCTATCCCCTTTCAACAACCAACTTTCATGAGACTTTTGCAACCAAGCAATTTCCTCTTCAACCAGGAGATTATAAAGCTCCACCAAAATTTCAACTTCCCTACAATACAATTCAGGAGATAGCACATCTGCTTCTTCTAGTTTCTCTAGATACTCCAGTTCCTCTCTTAGTTCTCTCCTCTTTTTTCTAGATTTCCCAAAAATACTGGACCCCCAGCCTTTAAAAAACTTCTTAAATCTCTTCAATTTAATGTTCAAGATATCAATGGGATCATTGGATTTAGCAGGTTTCACCCACACCTTAGCAACAAAGGGAAGAAAATCAGGATTCTTGAGCCAATTCAAATCAAATCTAAATTCTCTTTTCTGCACGGGAGTAGGGATAAAATCTTCATTATTCAGAATCAGGGGGCAGTGATTTGAAATTTCTTTAACCAGCTTTCTAACAAAAGTCAAAGGGAATTTTTTCCAACCTTTCAAGGGTAGGATTTTGCTGATTATTAGACCAAGTATATATACCACCATTCATGTCTACTTCTCTTAGGCAAAAGGAATTGATGATAGAATTAAAGAGATCAGAAGAGTGACTTACTCAAGTTTTCTTGTTCTTCTCACTAGCATATCTAAGGAAATTAAAAGCACCTCCCACAATATAAGGGCATGAAATATTGCTACACATGTCAGAAAGCTCAGTCAAAAATTCCACTTTATATTCCTCATGTGGAAATCCATAACTACAAGAATAAAGTAATTCATTTTTTACTTGTATCCCACAACTCAAGTTTGATATATATTTTCCTGCCTTGTAGGACCTAATATCAAAAGTATCATGTTTAACACCACACAAAATACCTCCAGATTTGCTAACCGAAGGAATCCAATTTCAACAAAAACATTCCCCTGGATCAAATTTCCTCGAGAACTTAGAGGAAAATGCATTCTTCATTGTTTCCTGGATACCAATAAAATCTAAACAATAATCTCTAATCAAGTCAGATAAACAAGTTGCCATACCCTTCTTCCCCACCCCCACCCCCCTACAATTCCAAAAGAGACTAATAATTTTTTTTCTTGCATTTTGGAGAGTGAGTTTTGCTGCTAGGTTTACCAAGAGGCATGGCCGTACCTGCATCAAAGCCCACTTTATTTTTCTAACTTCTAGTCATAGGTTTGGATATTACCACATTTACCTTCTTTTTCCTTCCTTCTAGATCTTACAATAGTGAAATCATCATCAATCTCACCATCTCTCATCCACTATATGTTTAAGGGAGATTTATCCCCAACAACATTTGTAATAAACAAAATCTTATCTTGTTGTTTCTCTACATTCTCAGTCTTTCCAGCTATATTAGCTCTAGATTTTTCTAGTTCCCTAATCACATCAACCACAGCAAAGTTGTTGTTAGGAATATCAACACCCATCATTAAAGTAGTAGACACAATTTTTAAGTTCGAAATTATCTCAAAAGAATTGGAGTTAGGGGTTTTTTCATTACCTTGAAGATTTCTCTTCTTAGTCATTTTTTCAGCCTGAACTCCAATGTGTTCAATGTTAACAGTAGTTGTCCTCTGACTTAGCCTTCCTGCACTTCTTCCACCACCGGTGGAGTAGGAATAACATCCAAATTTTCCTCCCCATATGTATCAGGAGATTGTACAGAGTACAATGATGGGACTTGCTAACAAGTTATGTCATCAGGAGAAAACTCAGTGACAAGGGTGTCCCACCACAACCTCCAAATATGATGTAAATTGTTTATTAACCAGAGTACTAGGTATGATCTGCATATAATTCACCATATTTTTTTCATATGACAGAGTTTCAGGGGACCCCACTCCCTCCATCTGATCTCTTATATTTTCTGCAACTATAGTATCAACAAGTAGATCATTGCTAATCTCCTCACTTTCTTCATCAAAAAAAAATTCTTCATTGTCCCCTTGCCTTTTGTCAACCTACCATTCTCTTATAAGGTTTCCACTATAGTAGGCAAACTTGCTTTTCTCCCAACTGAATTGGGTGGAGCAAAGAAGTTCCGCAAAGTGGAGGAGGAGCCACCCTGCCCATCAGTTTGCACATTTTTAATGAATCTGGCCCTTTTAGGAGAGACTCCCCTGTCAACATCCTAGGACACGGTAATTCTTTCTTTGGGGGGATTTTTCACAATAGTCTTGTCCACTGAATAGAAGAAATTATCAAAATGGCCGCCTAGCACCCCCTCGGCCTTAGTCGGGATATCTTCAGCATCTCTACATCCCAG
This sequence comes from Triticum dicoccoides, assembly GCF_002162155.2. Taxonomy (NCBI): domain Eukaryota; kingdom Viridiplantae; phylum Streptophyta; class Magnoliopsida; order Poales; family Poaceae; genus Triticum; species Triticum dicoccoides. The sequence continues at coordinate 588,228,771 of NC_041382.1, read as the reverse complement.
CTTAATTCTGACCGACTCAGGTCTGTTAACAGTAGCTTTATCAATGTCTAAGGTGACACCAACCAAAGACCCAACATATGCAATATTTCTGTCATGTATTTTATCCAGAGGGATGTTGCTAACATTAACCCAAGCAATGTTAAGTACACCCTTGGCACCCATAGATTCATACCACTTTTTGAGACTCACAATAGCCCGACAACTTTTAATCTTCATAGTTTTAGCAAAGCAAGCCTTGTCAACATCCCTTGGTGAAGGAAATCTCATGACAAAAGAATTAAGACCAATCAATCTAGCCGAGCATTTCTAGTTTGTGTTAATGCAAGCGTTAAAGAACTCTTCTAACTGTCTGCCAGTAGCCTGCCCCTCAACAATTGTGATCACAATAAACTTGTTCCTATTTGTGTTTTGATTAGGTGTGCTACCTCTTGAGCACTGCGTTGGATTTCCCCGAAGAGGAGAGGATGATGCAGCAAAGGAGCGTAAGTATTTCCCTCAGTTTTTGAGAACCAAGGTATCAATCCAGTAGGAGGCTACGCACGAGTCCCTCATACCTACACAAAAACAATAGCTCAATGCAACCAATGCACTTAGGGGTTGTCAATCCCTTCACGGTCACTTATGAAAGTGAGATCTGAAAGAGATGATAAATAATATTTTTGGTATTTTTGGTATAGAGATGTAAAGTAAAAAGTAAAAGGGCAAAGTAAAAAGCAAAGCAATAATAAAGTGATGAAGATTGATATGATGAGAAAGAGACCCGGGGGCCATAGGTTTCACTAGTGGATTCTCTCAAGAGCATAAGTATTCTACGGTGGGTGAACAAATTACTGTTGAGAAATTGACAGAATTGAGCATGGTTATGAGAATATCTAGGTATGATCATGTATATAGGCATCACGTCCGAGACAAGTAGACCGACTCCTGCCTGCATCTACTACTATTACTCCACTCATCGACCGCTATCCAGCATGCATCTAGAGTATTAAGTTAAAAACAGAGTAACGCCTTAAGCAAGATGACATGATGTAGAGGGATAGTTTCATGCAATATGATAAAAAACCTCATCTTGTTATCCTCGATGGCAATAATACAATACGTGCCTTGCTGCCCCTTCTGTCACTGGGAAAGGACACCGCAAGATCGAACCCAAAGCTAAGCACTTCTCCCATGGCAAGAAAAACCAATCTAGTAGGCCAAACCAAACTGATAATTCAAAGAGACTTGCAAAGATAACCAACCATACATAAAAGAATTCAAAGAAGATTCAAATATTATTCATAGATAGACTGGATCATAAACCCACAATTCATCGGTCTCAACAAACACACCGCAAAAAGAAGATTGCATCGAATAGATCTCCACGAGAGAGGGGGAGAACATTGTATTGAGATCCAAAAGAGAGATAAGAAGCCATCTAGCTACTAACTATGGACCCGTAGGTCTAAAGTAAACTACTCACACTTCATCGGAGGGGCTTGGATGATGATGTAGAAGCCCTCCGTGATCGATGCCCCCTCCGACGGAGCTCCGGAACAGGCCCCAAGATGGGATCTCGTGGATACAGAAAGTTGCGGCGGTGGAATTAGGTTTTTGGCTCCGTATCTGATCGTTTGGGGGTACATGGGTATATATAGGAGGAAGGAGTACGTTGGTGGAGCTTCGAGGGGCCCACGAGGCAGGGGGCGCGCCCTCCACCCTCGTGACCGCCTCGTGGCTTTCTTGACGGAGGGTCCAAGTCTCCGGGGTCTTATCTGATGAGAAAATCGCGTTCCCGAAGGTTTCATTCCGTTTGGACTCTGTTTGATATTCTGTTTCTCCGAAACACTGAAATAGGCAAAAAAAACAGCAATTCTGGGTTGGGCCTCCAGTTAATAGGTTAGTCCCAAAAATAATATAAAAGTGGAAAATAAAGCCCAATATAGTCCAAAACAGTAGGTAATATAGCATGGAGCAATCAAAAATTATAGATACGTTGGAGACTTATCAAGCATCCCCAAGCTTAATTCCTGCTCGTCCTCGAGTAGGTAAATGATAAAAACAGAATTTTTGATGCGAAGTGCTACTTGGCATAATTTCAATGTAAATCTTCTTAATTGTGGAATGAATATTCAGATTCAAAAGATTCAAGACAAAAGTTCATGTTGACATAAAAATAATAATACTTCAAGCATACTAACAAAGCAATTATGTCTTCTCAAAATAACATGGCCAAAGAAAGCTATCCCTACAAAATCATATAGTCTGGCTATGCTCTATCTTCACCACACAAAGTATTTAAATCATGCACAACCCCATGACAAGCCAAGCAATTGTTTCATACTTTTGACATTTTCAAAACTTTTTCGATCTTCACGCAATACATGAGTGTGAGCCATGGATATAGCACTATATGTGGAATAGAATAGTGGTTGTGGAGAAGACAAAAAGAGGGGAAGATAGTCTCACATCAACTAGGCGTATCAATGAGCTATGGAGATGCCCATCAATAGATATCAATGTGAGTGAGTAGGGATTGCCATGCAACGGATGCACTAGAGCTATAAGTATATGAAAGCTCAACAAAAGAAACTAAGTAAATGCTTGAGGTCTTTGCCAAGTCTACGGGTTTGCGGGTCAACTTTAGTAAATCTTCGTTGATTCCAATAAATATGTCCGATGATGAGGGTAAGCGTGTAGATGCTTTGCTTGGGTGTGATGTTGGCTCCATGCCATTTGCCTATCTGGGATTGCCAATGGGTACCTCTCAGACCACAATTTATGACTTGTTGCCCTTAGTGGATCGCATTGAGAGAAGATTATCTGCTTCCTCTTGTCTGTTGAACCAAGGGAGCCGGCTACAACTTTTGAAATCTATTCTTTGTTCTATGCCAATATATTTTCTGTGCACTCTCTCGTTGCCTCAAGGAATTTTGAAGCAGATTGAACGTATCATGCGGCAATGTTTGTGGAGGGGAAACACTGATACACCACGGCAATCATTGGCGGCTTGGGATTTGGTCTGTCGGCCTAAGAATCGGGGAGGCCTTGGAGTGCTTGACCTAGGCATACAAAACGATGCCTTGTTGATTAAGCATCTCTTCAAAAAATTTAATAAGTCGGACGTGCCCTGGGTTTTACTCATCTGGGACACATATTATGATGTCGCACCGCCCCAAGTCACTCAAAGTTGTGGTTCTTTCTGGTGGCGTGACGTGTTGAAGCTGTATGACAAATTTTGTAAGTTGGCTGTCTGAAAGTGCGTTATATCGACTAGAGGGGGGGGTGAATTGGCGATTTTTATGAAAGTCTTCAAAGCGTGGAAGTTATGAAGACAAAGGATAGAAATAAACCTATTACCATGCAGCGGAAGGTAGACTACACTAGGCAAGCCATAGTCAAGTATTCAATGAAGTGAAAGCACAATGACTTAATAGCAGCAATGTAGTAAGGATCAGGTAGGAAGATATTATGAAGCCATACAGAACATGCAGTCACTCAGTGAAGACAAAAGATAGTGCAAACATACAATGACTTCACAAGGAGCAACAGTAAGTAAAGGGAAGGGAAGATGAAACCAGTGACTCGTTGAAGACAATGATTTGTTGGACTAGTTCCAGTTGCTGTGACAACTGTACGTCTGGTTGGGGTGGCTAGGTATTTAAACCTTAGGACACACAGTCCCGGACACCCAATCCTGAACACGCAGCTCAGGACACCCAGTCCTCACCGTAATCCCCTTGAGCTAAGGTCACATAGACCTCGCCCAATCACTCTGGTAAGTCTTCAAGGTAGACTCCCAAACCTTCACAGACTTCATTCACCGGAAATCCACAATGTCTCTTGGATGCTCAGAACGCGACGCCTAACCGGCTGGAGGATGCACAGTCCTCAAGTGTAATAAGTCTTCAGATCACACAGACAAGAAGACTTAAGTGATGCCCAACTCTCTCTGGCTCTGGGTGGTTAGGGCTTTATCCTCGCAAGGAATTCTCTCTCAAAGGCTTCGAGGTGGGTTGCTCTCAAACGACAAAAGCCGTACTCTCAATCTGAGCAACCAACCGTTTATGGTTGTGGGGGGTGGGCTATTTATAGCCACTTGGCAACCCGACCTGATTTGTCCGAAATGACCCTGGGTCACTAAGGAACTGACACATGTTCCAATGGTCAGATTTCAAACTCACACGGCAACTTTACTTGGGCTACAAGCAAAGCTGACTTGTCCGACTCTGGACAAGATTCGCTCTCATAGTCTTCACTCGAAGACATAGGTTTTGTTTAGGCATCACTTTAGTCAGTCTGACTGGTTCTCTTGGACCCCACTTAACAGTACAGTGGTTCCTATGACTCAACACAAAAGAAAAAGAACTACGAAAGATCTAAGTCTTCGAGCTCCATAGGCTTCATGTGGTGTCTTCTCTTGTCATAGTCTTCAATGTGAATATCTTCATATACCACCTTTGACTTCAATGTCTTCATACATTTTTAGGGGTCATCTCTGGTAGGAAAACCGAATCAATGAGGGACTTCTACCTGTGTTATCCTGCAATTCTCACAAACACATTAGTCCCTCAACTAGGTTTGTCGTCAATACTCCAAAACCAACTAGGGGTGGCACTAGATGCACTTACAATGTCCCCCTTTTTGGTGATTGATGACAAACTAGTTGAAGTTTTCAACGGGGAATATAATCTGTGAAATTGTAAAGGATAAGGAATTGTCTTCATAAGTTGCAAGGGCTCCCCCTGAAGATGTGCATATAGGTAATTTGCTTTTGGAATGCAAATGCACATGGCAGGTTGTACTTATGGAGATCCACTTCAACTTATGATGACAATCCACTATGCATGTGAAAGTATATGAAGATAATGACATGCATAATGGAAAATGGACGTCTGCAGAATGATCTAAGTGCGGAATTTATCGTCGCACATGCGGAATTTATCATCGCAAACAAAGTGGCAGATAAGTAGCAGACGACCATCGAGTTTAAGTGTTACAACTCAAAGAACCAAATGTAGCAAAACGGGAGTTCTAAGCATGAAGCAAAATATAAAGCACCCGCCCATATGGACCCACTTGAAGACTATCAACCTCATATGCTTCTCCCCCTTTTGTCAGTAAGGACCAAAAAGGTTTGAAGACATAAAGCATCTACTCGTTCCCATGCGGAGTAGGTGAAGTAGCAGGGTCATTGGTGGTGTTTGGCGGTGCTGAAGAGCTTGGAGCAGAGTTGACGCGTGCTGAAGGAGGTGGTGGTGAAGTAGCATCATCTTCATCCTCGATAACTCTGGCAGTCACTGTTGCAGCAGATGAAGAGAACTCAGAGTCTTCAAGGGGTGGAGTTCCTAGCAGCACAGCTCTTCGAGGAGGTGTGGAGTCAAACTTGAATCGCTCAGTGAAGCCATCCTCTTGGAGATCATCTTCAGAACACATCATCGTTAGCCCTTTCCATGTACGGCGACAGGTTTCATGGGCAACGAAAGCATTCTTGGTGGCAAGATTGCGAATGCGATTAACTTCCACCAAGAGGCTTTTCATCTGACGCTTCAGCCAGTCATGATGCCTATCCTGTTTCTGATGAAGAGCCACAAGAAGCTCTCGGTCATTGAGAACACGAGTGCGCTTCTTGGGTCTTGGAGCAGTTGTACTATCAGTGGCTTCAGTAGACGCAGGGTGTGGTGCACGTGTAGTGCCAGCCAAAGGATACACCCGAGTGACTGCTTCAACTCCTTCAATGTTCCTTTGCAGGCTCAGGATAGATGGCTTCAGTAGAGATATCCACATCAGGCAGAAAAATCCTATGATTGCGAGCAGATGGCTGATATGAGATATCAGAGTGAAGTTTAATTAGCCGCATTACCCATGGGGCGTAGAACTTCAAGCCAAACAGATCAGAGCCCGATGCAGCAAGTTGGTGGATGAATAAGTCCTGTGCATTGAAGCATTTTCCATGAAGAATATAGAAGACCAAAGTCTTCATTGCACCCTCAAGCTTGGCATTTGGAGAGTGCCCTTTGATGGGCCAGAGAGTTCGCCTGATGATGTGATAGATGGTTCGTGGCAGATACTCAAGGTCTTCAACGAAGAACTCTGTTGGATAAGCAGCATCTTGGGGCAATGGCTTCATCATGATGAGCATCTGACTCATATCAGGTTCCGGCCTCTTAAAGATGCTCTTAATAGCTTCACTATGCAGCTGACAGCCATGCTCGTAGAGATCGCCAGGAGTGAGCAAACCAGTGAGCTCAATGATGTCAAATGCATTGGCTTCGTCATGAACATTTCTAGTCATCCACTCCAGGACCCAAGTCTTCGGATCTCTGATGTACCCGCGGATGTGAAGTGTGGCATAGAATTGGAGCAGCAGCTCTTCATTCCAATGCTCTTGGTCAGTAACGAACGGCAGCAGTCCAACCTCCTTGAAGCAATCCAAAGCTTCTTCCAGACAGGGCAGACCAGCTATGGCTTCAATGTCAAGGCGCTTGTGTGGGAAGATGCGACCTTGGTTGTAAAGAATGCATGAGTGATAGTTTCGCTGAGGATAGCTCCAGAACCGATCAGATGATATCCTTTCCCTTGAGTAGGGGTTCCTGGAGCTATCGAAGAATGTGTCGTCTGCCCTGAAGCCATTGATATTGAAGGAGCCAGGTGCTGATGCAGGACCTGGGAACCTTGGCAGTCTTGGGATTGGCTTCTGTACCTGAGGCCTATGCTCAACATGATAGTCGAACTAGGGACCGGCAGCAGACTCAGGAACAGAAGTGACGGGATCAGTGGCTTCGCTGTCTTCTTCTTCCGTTGGGGAGGGCTCCACATTAGCTTCATTGGTGGTTGTGGCAGCCGCAAGATTTTCATCCTCCACTTGACGAGCTGGAGGGTCGGTCACAGGCACGTTCTCCTTGAGAACTGCTTCTTGTTGGGACAGGGGAGTGGGAACTTGTGGGACTTCATCTTCCGCAGCTGATGCAGCCGGATTGTCTTCAGCAGAGACTTGAGGCCTTGGACCTTTGCGAAGCCTGTGCAACGCGGGCGACGCCTGTGGAGTTGGAGTGGGCTGGGCCTCAAAGTCTTCTTCCTCTTGTGGGCGATCTGCCCATGAAGCATCCTGTGCAATTGGCGTCAGTGGACGACCAATGCTGATGAGTTCGCTATTCTGAGGAAGGACTGCACCATCTTCTACATTGTCATGTTGACCAATGTCTTCAGCAGCGATGGGATCAGCTACTGGAAAGTCTTCAGCTTCATGAGTCTCTGTGGAAGCAGGCTCATGGATGGTCAGTTGGCATTCAGCTTCAGGATAGACCATAGAAATGGGTTCAACTATCAAGGGCTCTGTGGAAGCAGTCCGATCTTTCTTGGTCTTCCTCTTCTTCTTGGAGGGGCAGTTGGAGAGGCTTCAGAATGTTTCCTCTTCCTGGCTTCAGCCTCAGCAGTCCTTGTCTTCTTGAGCTCTGAAGCTGTTGACCGGCTTTTTGGCTTCGAGCCAGTCATTTTAGTTGGGAAGACAATAGGAACTGCTTCCTACCTTGGTGCGTCAGGTTCAGCTGTAGCAGGCTTCTTCTTCTTCTTTGCGGCCATCCTAGGGTCGATGCCAGGACGCCCAAGGGCCTTGCGCTTCTCAGCCTCATTGTAGGCTTGCACACATCTGTCAGCCAGAGTCTTCATGCGCTCACGCGAACCCTGAGCTTCTGCACGTTTCTTTACAAAGGCTTCCTTGAGCTCGTGCATCATACTCTTGAAGTTCTTCACTTCCTGCACGCTGAGCTTGGCCATATGCTTCTTGAACTGAGCCTTTTCATAGTCAATCTTTTGCTTCAGTTCAACAATGCGCTGGGCAATAGCGAGTTCTGAAGCAATGACGCCTTGGAAGGAAACACTGAGGCCAATTGGTAGCTGCAGATCTTCAAAGCTGATGTTTGGCGTGTCAAACCACTCGTCAATGAAGTTGTGGATGATGGTCACATCAAAGAGAGGCAGATCATTGAAGATTTCTGCTTCTTCTTTGCTCTTGATGAGTTGCTCAAGAGCGTCATCTGCTAGATCTTCATCACTTGACAGATCAATGTCGTCATTGCGCAGAATGGCAGCAGCAGTTAGCTCTTGTCCGGTGTGAAGCAGAGGCATCTTGACTTTCTGGGGCTTGGAGATGCGAGATAAGTCTTTGGACTGCACACTGTCTTCAGGAGGTGCAGTTGCCAGTGGCTTTGCCCTTGAGATTTTTGGTGAGAGGGCAGGCTTTGAAGCTTTAGGCTTCTTCATCTTCTTTGTCTTCGACGCTGCAGGAGCTTCTTCTGATTCAGCGTCAGCTGCAGGCTCATTCACTGCAGTCCCTTGAACTAAGATGCGGGTGATGAGGCCTTCAAGGTTGTGGAAAGGACCGATGACACTGGGTTCTGCATCTCGTGTGCCATCTGCCCTTGGTGCTAAGGGACCAGGGTTGAAGTCTAACCCCAAAGTCTTCTTGTTCTGCTTCGCTGAGTTCTGGGCAAACTGGAAGTTGCGCTTGAACAGATTGTCGTCACGACACCATAGTAGTGATGATGGGTGTGCATCAGCTGGCTGTGGCCCATGGACCATGCAGGGATAGAAGCCTTGAGCAATGGCTTCATCTCTGGACCTGGGTAGAAGATTCTTGTATTGGATGTCTCCCCACGGTCTCTTGATGGCATTTTTCTCAGCATATTCTTGGGTTACAAATCGGTATTTGAACCATTGTTCTGCCCAATATCTTCGAATCCATTGGATTCGGGTCTTGCGCTAATTGTAATCCTCTTCAGGATCTGTCTTGTACAGTTCTGAGAGTTCATCTGGCAGATCTCTGGATGTTTCTCCATGACGCTTTCTGCCACCCTTCCTTGCTGCTTTCTCTGAAGCCATAAACTTTAACTTGAAAGGCTTCAACATGTTCAAAGGCTTCAAAGGTTTTCGCTTGCTGGACCAACAGGAACTGGCTTCGGGAGAATTAATGTGATGCTGTAAGAATTCTGCAAATGAATGCAGACTATGAGAACCAAAGGATTCTCCCACGGACATGTACCTGTGACAGCATTAAGGTGCGAGGGAAGGGGAAGAGGTCATATGCATTCTCAGAAGATTTTGAAGATAAATCAGTTTAGAAGACATTGACCTCATTTTGCGAAGACATTCACTCATAGATAAGGAGTTGGTTCCAGATTTGTACGAATCCACAGATCAGTACAAGTGAGGAATCTAACTACTTTGTGAAGCATAAGTGAATATACTAGGCATGTTATGAGATGCAGTATGAGAGAGATCTAACTTGTGTGAATAGAAACTGCTTGTGGTAGAAAGTGACAAATCCATAGGATCAACGGTGCTGTAAAAGGAAGTTTTATTTACCACACTAAGAACTGCTAGACGAAGTGGAAGATGAGGCCGAGAAGTTCGATCTTCCGTGCCCTAACTTGGCGACGGAGGACACCTACGGCGATGGTGGAGAGGACGATGTCCGCGGTCGGCGTGAAGACGGCGTCGGAGAGGTCGCGGCAGCGAAGCGCTTCGTCGCTGGCGTCGTCGAGGGCTAGCGGTGGCGCTAGGGTTCGTGCGAGAGTGGAAGAAGAGATAATGACCGTTGTGAAGTGTGTATTTATAGGTACATGGGCGGCACTGCGCTATTACACAGGTGCCCCTGGCGATTCGCATCTGAGGAACACGTGGCCATTATGCGGAATTTTGGGGTTTGTTCCACGTCCCACGCATGCCTTGATTGTCGGGTGGTCATTCCTACTTCTCCGGGTTTCATGTGGAGGAATGAGCATTGAAAACGGACTTAATGGTTGTCTCTGTATCTTCTGCTGACAAGGACGCAGAGAAGACATTCGACAGTTTCAATAGAATGCATATGATTTGGAGAGATAGAATTTGAGATAGAAAGCATAGAGAGGTTAGGGTCCGATCACATTCACTTAGTTCAAAAGATTCAACAATGAAGACATAGCTATAAGTGAATGCTGTAGAGGATAGAACACTAATATATATATATATATATATATATATATATATATATATATATATAATCAACATAGTGAAGATAATCATGAAGATATGTTGAGATCGAAGCCAAACCAAATGTGAAGACATTGCAAGGTAACGTCATGAGTGAAACACTTCAAAATAGAACATTTGGTGGTGGTGTTACCCACCGTATAGGAAGTATTAGACCCAGACACGGCGCACAATTATCGTGGCGCTCCGAAGTCAAATTCCACATTAATGTATTCACACTTAGAATGTATGTCTTCAATGATTGAAGATATACTTTACTTCGTGTGTTGCACATCTAAGTCATCAATATGCATAAGGGTTAGGATGTGTGCCTGATCACAGGACATTTGAGCATTCCAGGATATTTAGCTCAAACCGTAACTTGCAAAATCTCTTCTCATCCAAGGGCTTGGTGAAAATATCTGCCAATTGCTCTTCAGTGTTGACGTGTATGATATCAATATCTTCCTTCACAACATGATCTCTGAGAAAGTGATGACGAATTTCAATGTGCTTTGTCTTCGAGTGCTGAACTGGGTTGTTGGCGATCTTGATGGTGCTTTCGTTGTCGCAGTAAAGTGGCACTTGCTTCAGATGAATGCCATAGTCCTTGAGTGTTTGCTTCATCCACAGAAGCTGAGCGCAGCAAGATCCAGCAGCAATGTATTCAGATTCAGCAGTGGAGAGAGATACACAGTTCTGCTTCTTTGAAGACCAACATACAAGTGATCGTCCCAGAAAGTGACATGTGCCTGATGTAGACTTGCGATCAACTTTGTCACCAGCATAATCAGCATCCGAGAATCCAACCAGATCAAACTCTGAGCCCTTTGGATACCATAATCCTAGAGTTGGGGTGTGAGCCAAATATCGAAGAATTCGCTTCACAGCTAAGTGATGCGACTCCTTTGGTGCCGCTTGAAATCGAGCACACATGCAAACACTAAGCATAATATCTGGCCTAGATGCACATAGATAAAGTAAAGAACCAATCATGGAGCGGTATACCTTTTGATCGAACTCTTTACCATTGTCGTCGGGACCCAAATGATGTTTGGCTGGCATTGGACATCTGATATTGCTCTTGCATCATATATCCAAACTCTTCACTGTACTTCTGATTGGTGCAGCCGAAGATAATGTCATCCACATATATTTGGCACACAAACAGTTCACCATCATATGTCTTCGTGAAGAGAGTGGGGTCTAGGGAACCAGGTATGAAGCCTTTGCTCTTCAGGAAGTATTTGAGTGTGTCATACCAGGCCCGAGGGGCTTGTTTGAGGCCATACAGTGCCTTGTTGAGCTTGTATACCATGTCAGGATGTTTTGGATCTTCAAAGCCAGGCGGTTGTGCAACATACACTTCTTCTTCAATCTTGCCATTGAGAAAAGCACTCTTCACATCCATTTGATATAGAAGTATGTTGTGATGATTTGCATAGGCCAGCAGTATGTGTATGGCTTCAAGTCTAGCCACAGGAGCAAATGTTTCATCGAAGTCAATGCCTTCCACTTGAGTATATCCTTGAGCAATGAGACGAGCTTTGTTTCTGACAACTTGACCATGCTCATCTTGCTTGTTGCGGTATATCCATTTGGTGCCTATTATATTGTGCTTCCGTGGAACAGGACGCTTAACTAGTTCCCATACATTATTCAGCTCGAATTGTTGAAGCTCTTCTTGCATAGCTTGAATCCATTCAGGTTCCATGAAGGCTTCTTCAACTTTCTTGGGTTCTGTTATTGAGACGAATGCGAAGTGCCCACAAAAATTTGCTAGCTGAGTTGCTCTTGAACGAGTGAGTGGACCGGGTGCATTGATGCTATCAATTATTCTTTCAATCTGCATTTCATTGGCAACGCGAGGATGTACAGGGCGAAGACTTTGCTCTTGCTAATCATTGTCGTTGTTAGAAGGAATGTCTTCAGGCTTAGCATTGTCTTCATGTTGATCAGGTGCTGAGATGATAAGTTCTTCTTCAGGATGAGCTTCAGAAGGTATAATTTTTCCAGTTCCCATTAGCTTGATTGATTCACTGGATGGAACTTCATCTAGCACATTTGGCAGTTGCTCTCTTTGTGAACCATTGGTCTCATCGAACTGCACATCCACTGTTTCAACCACTTTGTAATGAAAGAGATTGAAGACTCTGTAGGAGTGTGAATCCTTTCCATATCCAAGCATAAAACCCTCATGTGCTTTTGGTGCAAACTTTGAGGTGTGATGTGGGTCCTTGATCCAGCACCTTGCGCCAAATACTCTGAAGTAACTGACATTTGGCTTCTTGCCAGTAAGGAGCTCATAAGATGTCTTGTTCAGAAGCTTGTGAAGATAAACATGATTGATTGTATGGCATGCAGTATCAATGGCTTCAGGCCAGAATTTTCTTGGGGTCTTGTATTCATCTAGCATCGTTCTGGCCATCTCAATGAGTGTTCTGTTCTTGCGTTCGACGACGCCATTCTGCTGTGGCGTGTACGGGGCTGAGAATTCATGTGTGATGCCCAAGGTATCAAGATATGTATCAAGGCCAGTGTTCTTGAATTCAGTGCCATTGTCACTTCTGATGTGCTTTATCTTGGCGCCATAATTGTTCATAGCTCGATTGGTGAAGCGTCTGAAGACATCCTGCACTTCAGTCTTGTAAAGGATTATGTGCACCCAAGTGTATCTAGAGTAATCATCAACAATAACAAAGCCATAGAGGCATGCAGTAGTAGTAAGAGTTGAGTAATGAGTGGGACCGAAAAGATCCATGTGAAGCAGTTCGAAGGGTCGAGTAGTGGTCATGATTGTCTTCGAAGGATGTTTGGCCCTCGTCATCTTCCCTGCTTCACAGGCACCGCATAAGTGGTCTTTCTTGAACTTGACGCCCTCGATGCCTATGACATGCTTCTTCTTCGCAAGGGTGTGAAGGTTCCTAATGCCAGCATGCCCAAGCCTCCGATGCCAGAGCCAGCATTCTGAAGCTTTTGCTAGAAGACATACGGCAAGTTGTGGTCCTGCTGAGAAATCTACTACGTACAGATCATCTTTTCGATACCCTTCAAAAACTAGAGACTTGTCAGATTCCATTAGTACAAGGCAACGATATTTTCCAAATATTACAATCATGTTCAAATCGCAAAGCATTGAGACAGACATTAAGTTGAAGCCAAGGGATTCAACAAACATAACTTTGTCCATGTGTTGATCCCTTGAGATTGCAACTCTACCTAGACCCAATACCTTACTTTTACCAATGTCAGAAAATGTGATGTGGCTCTTGTTGGATGGACGTAAGGTTGAGTCCATAAGAAGACTTCTTTTGCCAGTCATGTGATTTGTACACCCACTATCAATAATCCATTCTAATGACACTGGTGTCGTACCCTACAGTGCAGTTAGGGGGATAGGCTTCACCAAGAGCATTGTGAAGCAAAAACATTTGACGAACCAATGGGTTATGAAAGCTTAGATCCAGATTAGGACTAATAGGGAGAGTAGCAAGCGATTCAGGAACGAAGTACATAGTAAGACCATTCGGGCATTTGAACTTGCGCCCTACAAGATGTTTAAGGTCCCCAGCAATGGCGTCAGACGATTTTGGTTTTCTGCTGGAGACCTTTCCCTGCAAAGAGAGAGTTAAGCTTTCTTAGCCACCCACATCTTCAAGGGTGGCTGAGAAGCAACAAGTCTAAGTGCAGCATCTGAGAATTTTGGCTTTGGAGCCCTAGCAAACAGTCTTGCAGGCGGACAATAGTACTCATAAGAATAAGCAGAATAGTGCTTGGTCTTATGAACATGGCGGTTTGATGAACCGCTCTCATATTCATATGCCTGAGTATGGTTTCCCTACAAAACATTTGCGTTAGTGCGACTCAGGTGAGTCCTCTGTCTGTATGAAGCCTTTGGACCATATGAAGCCTTTGGTCTGAGGTCCGTCTTCTTCACGTGAGGTGTCATGATGACATTCACAGGAAGATTCTCCAAACACATTTTCGGAACCCAGATCTTCTTCATAGGCGGTCCATTCCTGCAGTTAGTACCAATGTACCTGGCAAACACTTCACCATTCTGATTCTTAAACAGTATATAGTTTGCATCAAAGGATTCATCAATGATAATGGGGTTAGCACAGGTGAAGCCAGATAGATTGGATGGGTCTGCTGAAGGTTCCTTTGCAGCAACCCACATGGTTTTGGGGTACTGCTCAGGTTTCTAGTAAGAGCCATCAGCATTCATTTTCCTTACGAACCCAACACCCTCTATCCTCGGGTTTCGGTTCAGAATCTGCTTTTTGAGGACATCACATAGTGTCTGATGCCCTTTAAGACTTTTGTACATCCCTGTTTCAAGCAATGTCTTCAACCTAGCATTCTCATCAGCAATAGCAGTGGTATCCTCAGCAGAGGGGTTAGTTACCACATCAACATTTGAAGATATTGCAACAGTAGTAGCAGTAGAACATTCAGCAACAGAAGTAGCATTATCACGCTCAATGCATTTAAGACATGGTGGTTCAAATCCTTCCTGAGCGGGACTGATCTGTTTGGAGTGAAGTGACTCGTTTTCCTTTTGAAGATCTTCATGAACCGCTCTCAATTTCTCAAGATCTTGCTTCCTTTGAAGATAATCATAGGAAAGCTTTTCATGAGTTGTTGAGAGAGTTTCATGACGACTTTCAAGTTCCTGATACTTAACGTGAAGATTTTTTATGTCTTCAATTAAGGATTTAGATCGAGTCATTTCAGCACCTAACAGATCATCGCTTCTGTCTAACAGTTTTTGAATATGTTCCATAGCTTTCTGCTGTTCAGTTGCAATTTTAGCAAGTGTTTTGTAGCTGGGTTTTGAATCACAATCAGAGTCATCGTCACTAGATGTTTGATAGTGAGTAGTGCGTGTGTTTACCTTGGCACCGCGAGCCATGAAGCAATAGGTAGAAGCAGAGTAGTCCTTGTCATTTGCATTGGTGTCGGTGACGAGGTCATTGTCTTCAGTATTGAAGATGGACTTGGCAACGTATGCTGTAGCCAGACTTGCGACGCCTGAATCGGACTCCTCCTCAGATTCCACCTCCGCCTCCTCAGAAGCGGACTCCTCCTCCGAGTCCATTTCCTTGCCAACAAACGCACGTGCCTTGCCAGATGAGCTCTTCTTGTGTGATGAAGACTTTGAGGAAGACTTGGACGAAGACTTTGAGTATTTCTTCTTCTTCTTGTCGTCAGAGTCATGTTCCTTGCTCTTCTTCTTCCTTTTGTTCTCATTGTCCCACTGTGGACACTCAGAGATGAAGTGGCCAGGTTTCTTGCACTTGTGACATGTTTTCTTCTTGTAGTCATGAGCAGAAGCTTCATCATTCCTTGAGCTTGATCGGGAAGACTTTCTGAAGCCTTTTTTCTTGGTAAATTTTTGGAACTTCTTCACAAGCATAGCAAGTTCTCTTCCAATGTCTTCAGGATCATCAGAACTGCTGTCAGATTCTTCTTCAGATGAAGAGACAGCTTTTGCCTTCAAGGCACGAGTTCGCCCATAGTTTGGACCATAGATATCTCTTTTCTCAGAAAGCTGAAACTCATGTGTGTTGAGCCTCTCAAGTATGTCAGATGGATCGAGTGTCTTGAAATCAGGACGTTCTTGAATCATCAAGGCTAGGATGTCAAACGAACTATCAAGTGATCTCAGTAGTGACTTGACGACTTCATGTTTGGTGATCTCAGTAGCGCCGAGGGCTTGAAGCTCATTTGTGATGTCAGTGAGTCGGTCAAAAGTGTGCTAGACATTCTCATTGTCATTTCGCTTGAAGCGGTTGAAGAGGTTGCGAAGAACACTGATTCTCTGATCTCTCTGGGTTGAGATGCCTTCATTGACCTTGGAGAGCCAGTCCCAGACCAGCTTAGATGTCTTCAAAGCACTCACACGGCCATATTGTCCTTTGGTCAGGTGACCACAGATGATATTCTTGGCAGTAGAGTCCAATTGAACAAATTTCTTGACGTCAGCAGCAGTGACACCTTCTCCAGCCTTGGGAATGCCGTTTTCGACGACATACCATAGGTCGACATCAATGGCTTCAAGATGCATGCGCATCTTATTCTTCCAGTAGGGATATTCAGTTCCATCGAAGACGGGGCACGCAGCGGAGACTTTAATTATCCCTGCAGTCAACATAGCTAAAACTCCAGGTGGTTAAACCGAATCACACAGAACAAGGGAGCACCTTGCTCTGATACCAATTGAAAGTGCGTTATATCGACTAGAGGGGGGGGTGAATAGGCGATTTTTATGAAAGTCTTCAAAGCGTGGAAGTTATGAAGACAAACGATAGAAATAAACCTATTACCATGCAGCGGAAGGTAGACTACACTAGGCAAGCCATAGTCAAGTATTCAATGAAGTGAAAGCACAATGACTTAATAGCAGCAATGTAGTAAGGATCAGGTAGGAAGATATTATGAAGCCATACAGAACATGCAGCCACTCAGTGAAGACAAAAGATAGTGCAAACATACAATGACTTCACAAGGAGCAATAGTAAGTAAAGGGAAGGGAAGATGAAACCAGTGACTCGTTGAAGACAATGATTTGTTGGACCAGTTCCAGTTGCTGTGACAACTATACGTCTGGTTGGGGCGGCTAGGTATTTAAACCTTAGGACACACAGTCCTGGGCACCCAGTCCTGAACACGCAGTTCAGGACACCCAGTCCTCACCGTAATCCCCTTGAGCTAAGGTCACACAGACCTCGCCCAATCACTCTGGTAAGTCTTCAAGGTAGACTCCCAAACCTTCACAGACTTCGTTCACCGGCAATCCACAATGTCTCTTGGATGCTCAGAATGCGACGCCTAACCGGCTGGAGGAGGCACAGTCCTCAAGTGTAATAAGTCTTCAGATCACACAGACAAGAAGACTTAAGTGATGCCCAACTCTCTCTGGCTCTGGGTGGTTAGGGCTTTATCCTCGCAAGGAATTCTCTCTCAAAGGCTTCGAGGTGGGTTGCTCTCAAACGACAAAAGCCGTACTCTCAATCTGAGCAGCCAACCGTTTATGGTTGTGGGGGTGGGCTATTTATAGCCACTTGGCAACCCGACCTGATTTGTCCGAAATGACCCTGGGTCACTAAGGAACTGACACGTGTTCCAACGGTCAGATTTCAAACTCACACGGCAACTTTACTTGGGCTACAAGCAAAGATGACTTGTCCGACTCTGGACAAGATTCGCTCTCATAGTCTTCACTCAAAGACATAGGTTTTGTTTAGGCATCACTTCAGTCAGTCTGACTGGTTCTCTTGGACCCCACTTAATAGTACGGTGGTTCCTATGACTCAACACAAAAGAAAAAGAACTACGAAAGATCTAAGTCTTCGAGCTCCATAGGCTTCATGTGGTGTCTTCTCTTGTCATAGTCTTCAATGTGAATATCTTCATATACCACCTTTGACTTCAATGTCTTCATACATTTTTAGGGGTCATCTCTGGTAGGAAAACCGAATCAATGAGGGACTTCTACCTGTGTTATCCTGCAATTCTCACAAACACATTAGTCCCTCAACTAGGTTTGTCGTCAATACTCCAAAACCAACTAGGGGTGGCACTAGATGCACTTACACTGTCCCTCACGTGCGGTCGGGGGATACAGTGGTCTTCTGGTTGGACCATTGGCAACTTAATAACACTATGGTTATCATGCAACAATGATTCCCGAGGCTTCACTCTTTTGTGATTGATGACACGCTTACCATCAAGGATGTGATGGAGCTGTCTGACCCGACCGACAATTTTCACCTGCCTTTATTAGTTGAAGCCTTCGAGGAATTCAATCAGCTTCAGGCTTTAATGCCTTTGATCAATTTGCATGAGGGGAAAATGACGTCTGGAAATGGCCTTCAAAATCTGGTGATTATCAGTCAAGGATTTATTATTTGTCTTGTTTTTCTGACGTCGTGGTTGACCCCATATTCGGGTGGATCTGGAAATGTTCTTGCACACTCAAGCTCAAGGTGTTCGGCTGGCTCCTCTTGATGGATCGTTTAAACACTAGGGACATGATGCAGCGAAGGCATTGGATTATTCAGGATGACATGTGTGTTATGTGTCTCTCAGCTTTGCATGAAGATAGAGCTCATCTCTTCTTTGTTTGCAACTTCAGCCAACGTGTCTGGAATTACTTGGGAATCTCATGGAGTGTTCACCCTAACCAGACTACTTTTGAAATGGCTTGCGCGGCTAGGAAGGACTTTGGCTACCCTTTTTTCTGAGGTAGTCTTCACGGCTACTTGGAATATTTGGACACAAAGGAATGGGAGGATTTTCAGAAATGAGTCGCCTACCTTCAGATCCTGGAAGAGGAATTTTATTCATGATATTTCTCTTTTAGCTCATAGAATCAAGTGTAAATATAGAAATAGTCTAACTTCTTGGATAGCTTCCCTACCTTAAACTCTCTTTGTAAGTAGCCTCTCCTCCCTAATCTTGTTTTTCTTTTGTAACCTTGTATTTCTTGTACTTCTTGGCTTTAATAAAGGACTGTGAGGCTGTTGCCTTGCAGTATATAGTCAAAAAACAAAAGAAACTAAGTGGGTGTGCATCCAACTCGCTTGTTCATGGAGACCTAGGGCATTTTGAGGAAGCCCATCATTGGAATATACAAGCCAAGTTCTATAATGAAAAATTCCCACTAGTATATGAAAGTGACAGAATGAGAGACTCTCTATCATGAAGATCATGGTGCTACTTTGAAGCACAAGTGTGGTAAAAGGATAGTAACATTGTCCCTTCTCTCTTTTTCTCTCATTTTTTTGTTTGGGCCTTCTCTCTTTCTTTTTTATGGCCTCTTTTTTTCGTCCGGAGTCTCATCCCGACTTGTGGGGGAATCATAGTCTCCATCATCCTTTCCTCACTTGGGACAATGCTCTAAAAATGATGATCATCACACTTTTTATTTTTCTTACAACTCAATACTTAGAACAAAATATGACTCTATATGAATGCCTCCGGCGGTGTACCGGGATATGCAATGAATCAAGAGTGACATGTATGAAAGAATTATGAATGGTGGCTTTGCCACAAATACGATGTCAATTACATGATCATGCTAGCAATATGACAATGATGGAGCGTGTCATAATGAACGGAACGGTTGCATGGCAATATATCTCGAAATGGCTATGGAAATGCCATGATAGGTATGTATGGTGGCTGTTTTGAGGAAGGTATTTGGTGGGTGTATGATACCGGCGAAAAGTGCGCGGTATTAGAGAGGCTAGCAATGGTGGAAGGAAGGAAAGTGCGTATAATCCATGGACTCAACATTAGTCATAAAGAACTCATATACTTATTGCAAAAATCTAGAAGTTATCAAAGCAAAGTATTACACACATGCTCCTAGGGGGATAGATTGGTAGGAAAAGACCATCGCTCGTCCCTGACCGCCACTCATAAGGAAGACAATCAATAAATAAATCATGCTCCGACTTCATCACATAATGGTTCACCATACGTGCATGCTACGGGAATCACAAACTTTAACACAAGCATTTCTCAAATTCACAACTACTCAACTATCATGACTCTAATATCACCATCCTCATATCTCAAAACAATTATCAAGCATCAATTTTTTTTCTTAGTATTCAACGCACTCAAAAGAAAGTTTTACAAATCTTGAATACCAAGCATATTATTATTAAGCAAATTACCATGCTATTAAGACTCTCAAAATAATCTAAGTGAAGCATGAGAGATCAATAGTTTCTATAAAACAAATCCACCACCGTGCTCTAAAAGATATAAGTGAAGCACTAGAGCAAAACTATAGAGCTCAAAAGATATAAGTGAAGCACTAGAGTAAAACTATAGAGCTCAAAAGATATAAGTGAAGCACATAGAGTATTCTATCAAATTCTAAATTATGTATGGCTCTCTCAAAAGGTGTGTACAGCAAGGATTATTGTGGTAGACTAAAAATCAAAGACTCAAATCATAAAATACGCTCCAAGCAAAACACATATCATGTGGTGAATAAAAATATAGCTCCAAGTAAAGTTACCGATAGAAGTAGACGAAAGAGGGGATGCCTTCCGGGGCATCCCCAAGCTTTGGCTTTTAGGTGTCCTTAGATTATCTTGGGGGTGCCATGGGCATCCCCAAGCTTAGGCTCTTGCCACTCCTTGTTCCATAATCCATCAAATATTTACCCAAAACTTGAAAACTTCACAACACAAAACTTAAAGTAGAAAATCTCGTGAGCTCCGTTAGCGAAAGAAAACAAAAGACCACTTCAAGGTACTGTAATGAACTCATTATTTATTTATATTGGTGTTAAACCTACTGTATTCCAACTTCTCTATGGTTTATAAACTATTTTACTAGCCATAGATTCATCAAAATAAGCAAACAACACACGAAAAACAGAATCTGTCAAAAACAGAACAGTCTGTAGTAATCTGTAGCTAGCGCAAGATCTGGAACCCCAAAAATTCTAAAATAAATTGCTGGACGTGAGGAATTTATCTATTAATCATCTTCAAAAATAATTAAATAAATATCACTCTCCAAATAAAATGACAGCAGTTCTTGTGAGCGCTAAAGTTTCTGTTTTTTACAGCAAGTTCAACAAGACTTTCCCCAAGTCTTCCCAACGGTTCTACTTGGCACAAACACTAATTAAACACAAAAAACACAACCAAAATAGAGGCTAGATAATTTATTTATTACTAAACAGGAGCAAAAATCAAGGAATAAAAATAAAATTGGGTTGCCTCCCAACAAGCGCTATCGTTTAACGCCTCTAGCTAGGCATAACAAGCAAGAATAGATCTAGGTATTGCCATCTTTGGTAGGCAATCCATAAGTGGCTCTCATGATAGATTCATATGGTAATTTTATTTTCTTTCTAGGGAAGTGTTCCATGCCATTTTTTAATGTAAATTGAAATCTAATATTCCCTTCCTTCATATCAATAATTGCACCAACCGTTCTAAGGAAAGGTCTACCGAGAATAATAGGGCAAGAAGGATTGAAATCTATATCAAGAACGATAAAATCTACAGGCACATAATTCCTATTTGCAACAATAAGAACATCATTAATTCTTCCCATAGGTTTATTAATAGTGGAATCCGCAAGATGCAAGTTTAGAGAGCAATCATCAAAATCACGGAAATCTAGCAAATCACACAAAGTTTTGGGAATAGTAGAGACACTAGCACCCAAATCACACAAAGCATAAAACTCATAATCTTTAATTTTAATTTTAATAGTAGGTTCCCACTCATCATAAAATTTTCTAGGGATAGAAACTTTCAACTCAAGTTTTTCTTCATAAGATTGCATCAAGGCATCAACGATATGTTCGGTAAAGGCTTTATTTTGACTATAAGCATGAGGAGAATTTAGCACGGATTGCAAAAAGGAAATACAATCAATTAAAGAGAAATTTTCATAATTAAATTCCTGAAATCCAATATAGTGGGTTTAGCATCATCTAGGGTTTTATTTCTTTTAATCCCACTTTTATCAATTTCATCATCAAGATCTAAATACTCCGAATTTTTAGAACGCCTTCTAGGTAAAGGTGGATCATATTCAGTCCCATCATTATCAAGATTAATATTGCAAAACAAAGATTTAATAGGGGACACATCAATAACTTTTAGATCTTCATCTTTATTTTCATAGGAATTGGAAGAACACGCTTTAATAAAGGCATCTTTCATAGCACGCGTCCTAGCGGTTCTTTCCTTGCACTCATCAATGGAAATTATCATGGCTTTGAGAGACTCATTGATATCATGCTTAGGAGGAATAGATATAAGCTTTAAAGAATCAACATCAAGAGAAATTCTATCGACGTTCCTAGCCAAATCATCAATCTTAAGCATTTTTTCTTCAATCATAGCATTAAAATTCTTTTGCGAAGAAATAAATTCTTTAATATTAGATTCAAAATCAGAGGGCATCTTATTATAATTTCCATAAGAATTGTTGTAGGAATTACCATAATTATTAGAGGGATTACTAGGATAAGGCCTAGAGTTGAAATTTCCTCTATACGCGTTGTTACCAAAATTATTCCTACAAACAAAATTCACATCCATAGATTCATTATTATTCTCAATCA
This sequence comes from Triticum dicoccoides, assembly GCF_002162155.2. Lineage (NCBI taxonomy): Eukaryota > Viridiplantae > Streptophyta > Magnoliopsida > Poales > Poaceae > Triticum > Triticum dicoccoides. The sequence goes on along the minus strand of NC_041382.1, from coordinate 588,206,672 downwards.
AAGTAGACAAAGGCATATCATTAGGATCAGATGAAACACTCTTAGTAGCAAATAATTTCATAAGTTCATCCATCTTTCCACTCAAAACATTAATTTCTTCTATCGCATGCACTTTTTATTAGTGGATCTTTCAGTGTGCCATTGAGAATAATTAACCATAATATTATCTAGGAGTTTAGTAGCATATCCTAAAGTGATTTCCATAAAAGTGCCTCCCGCGACCGAATCTAAAAGATTTCTAGAAGCAAAATTCAATCCGGCATAAAAATTTTGTATAATCATCCACAAATTCAAACCATGAGTAGGGCAATTACGTATCATTAATTTCATTCTCTCCCAAGCTTGTGCAACATGTTCATGATAAAGTTGCTTAAAATTCATAATATCGTTTCTAAGAGAGATGATCTTAGCGGGAGGAAAATACTTAGCATCTTTGCACTTGTTCCATGAATCAATACTATTTTTAGGCAAAGATGAAAACCAAGCTTTAGCACGATCTCTAAGCGAAAAAGGAAATAGCTTCAATTTAACAATATCATTATCGACGTATTTCTTCTTTTGCATGTCACACAAATCAACGAAGCTATTAAGATGGGTAGTGGCATCTTCACTAGGAAGGCTGGAAAACGGATCTTTCATGACAAGATTCAGCAAAGCAGCATTAATTTCACAAGATTCAGCATCGGTAAGAGGAGCAATCAGAGTGCTAAGGAAATCATTATTGTTGGTATTGGTGAAGTCACACAATTTGGTATTATCTTGAGCCATCGCGACAAACAAGTAATCCAACACACGAGCAAATAAAAGGCAAACGGGCAAAAAGTGGCAAATAGAGAAAGAGAGGGAGGATAGAGAGAGAGGGCGAATAAAACGGCAAGGGTGAAGTGGGGGAGAGGAAAACGAGAGGCAAATGGCAAATAATGTAATGTGGGAGATAGGGATTGTGAAGGGTACTTGGTATGTTGACTTTTGCGCAGACTCCCTCGCAACGGCGCCAGAAATTCTTCTTGCTACCTCTTGAGCACTGCGTTGGATTTCCCGAAGAGGAGAGGATGATGCAGCAAAGTAGCGTAAGTATTTCCCTCGGTTTTTGAGAACCAAGGTATCAATCCAGTAGGAGGCTACGTGCGAGTCCCTCGTACCTACACAAAAACAATAGCTCAACGCAACCAACGCGCTTAGGGGTTGTCAATCCCTTCACGGTCACTTACGAAAGTGAGATCTGAAAGAGATGATAAATAATATTTTTGGTATTTTTGGTATAGAGATGCAAAGTAAAAAATAAAAGGGAAAAGTAAAAAAGCAAAGCAATAATAAAGTGATGGAGATTGATATGATGAGAAAGAGACCCGAGGGCCATAGGTTTCACTAGTGGCTTCTCTCAAGAGCATAAGTATTCTACGGTGGGTGAACAAATTACTGTTGAGCAATTGACAGAATTGAGCATAGTTATGAGAATATCTAGGTATGATCATGTATATAGGCATCACGTCCGAGACAAGTAGACCGACTCCTGCCTGCATCTACTACTATTACTCCACTCATCGACCGCTATCCAGCATGCATCTAGAGTATTAAGTTAAAAACAGAGTAACGCCTTAAGCAAGATGACATGATGTAGAGGGATAGTTTCATGCAATATGATAAAAACCCCATCTTGTTATCCTTGATGGCAATAATACAATACGTGCCTTGCTGCCCCTTCTATCACTGGGAAAGGACACCGCAAGATCGAACCCAAAGCTAAGCACTTCTCCCATGGCAAGAAAAACCAATCTAGTAGGCCAAACCAAACTGATAATTCGAAGAGACTTGCAAAGATAACCAATCATACATAAAAGAATTCAGAGAAGATTCAAATATTATTCATAGATAGATTGGATCATAAACCCATAATTCATCGGTCTCAACAAACACACCGCAAAAAGAAGATTACATCGAATAGATCTCCACGAGAGAGGGGGAGAACATTGTATTGAGATCCAAAAAGAGAGAAGAAGCCATCTAGCTACTAACTATGGACCCATAGGTCTGAAGTAAACTACTCACACTTCATTGGAGGGGCTTGGATGATGATGTAGAAGCCCTCCGTGATCGATGCCCCCTCCGGCGGAGCTCCGGAACAGGCCCCAAGATGGGATCTCGTGGATACAGAAAGTTGCGGTGGTGGAATTAGGTTTTTGGCTTCGTATCTGATCGTTTGGGGGTACGTAGGTATAAATAGGAGGAAGGAGTACGTCAGTGGAGCTTCGAGGGGCCCACGAGGCAGGGGGTGCGCCCTAGGGGGGCGCGCCCTCCACCCTCGTGACCGTCTCGTGGCTTTCTTGACGAAGGGTCAAAGTCTCTTGGGTCTTATCTGATGAGAAAATCGCGTTCCCGAAGGTTTCATTCCGTTTGGACTCCGTTTGATATTATGTTTCTCTGAAACACTAAAATAGGCAAAAAAACAGCAATTTTGGGCTGGGCCTCCGGTTAATAGGTTAGTCCCAAAAATAATATAAAAGTGGAAAATAAAGCCCAATATAGTCCAAAACAGTAGGTAATATAGCATGGAGCAATCAAAAATTATAGATACGTTGGAGACGTATCAAGGTATACTGGAATCATGGATATAGAAAAATCGCTTCCCCTTAGCTTGAAAGCCACACGTTCCCAAGGAAGCACAATATTGCAGATTGGAACGAGATTTACATTTAAACCACAACTACAACAAATAGCATGAGGACGACACATGGGCAAATGCCCCGGTTCTTTGCAAGTAACACAAACCTCAACGCCACCCACTAGTGGGGCAGTCCTTCTTCCCGGAGTTTGTTGACGACAATCTTGTTGTGGACGTGTGTCATGTTGGAGACGAATATATTGTTGCGGACGCTGGCCTGAGTTCCCCGCGGCGGCTTTGCCTTGGTTGGTGTCGCCCCACCGTTCGACCCGACGGCCGTCGCTTTGCGTCTCCATGGTTGCAGCCTCCCACCTTGCTCGGTCAGACAGCCCACGACAATGATCCATGTTGGTGGAGTTCTGGCCGCCCTCCTCAATTTCGCGCGTCCACACCATGTTGCGGCCGCCCCCGCCACCACCGCGTCTGATGCCCCAGCCGAAGCGACCAGCACCACGCCCGGCTCGCCCCGCCCCGAAACCATCCAGGCGGTGGTCGCGGCTCTCCACTCCTCGATCTGCAATAGCTGCAGCGGACGAGCACGCTCTTGGTGGAAAGGGAGCAAC
>NC_041382.1:588149097-588203078 GCF_002162155.2 Triticum dicoccoides | reverse complement strand
CCACCAGCCGATGAGGGAGAAACCCTAGGAGTCAAAACCCTAGGGGCCTCCCAGAAGTGGAGAAGGAGATCAAGATCTGGAATGGGAGGTGGGGGCAGAGGGAGGATTTATCCCCTCTATAACCCTAGTTGCATGCTCTAGAGCAGGCGGGCCCACCTGGACCGGGCTCAAGACGCAACCTAGTCCTGCCATGGTGTGCGTCTCGGGAGCAGGCCCGACTACCCAGGGTAGTTCGTCCTTTGTGGTACACGGGGCGAGCGAAGCGGTACACGGACGCGCCCCACGACCACCGTCTCCGATGTATTAACGTCAGCTCGCGCCGCCAGTGCTGGAGATCGGCAGCCATGGTCGGCGTGGGGGGAGGGAGAGGAGAGCGATGTCAGGAAAGCAATGGACGAACGAGATCAGTCCTGTGGCCGGAGTGGTGGTCTTTGTCCTTTTGCGTGGAATTGGCATGTCTTCCATGTCCTGATGTTTTCTTTTTTCTTTCTAGTTCCTCTTCATGAGATTCACATTGAAGGCGTTGAGGAGCGGCTCCGCGGGATCGCGGTGCTGACATAGAACATGAGGCTCGCACTTGGCTCCATGGTTGGGATCCTCTGGTACCAGGTCCCAACGCTCCCATGAGACTTGAATGGCGCGTCGACGCCACTTTAAGATCGCCCAATCTAGTTGGTTCAGTGGTAGTTCGCTATGGACTTTGAGGGAGCGCGCCATGTTTTGGCCTCCGTCCGAGCTCATTTCCCAAATCTCAATCTTGGTGGGCTTGTTAGGACCGAGGCGGTTGACAACAAGCTGAAGGTGTTAATCGAGAAGGAGTAAAATGCATCGGAAGTCACTGTTTTTGCACCGTGTGTTCGCTTTGGTCACTGTACTAAGGAATACATGCAATGCGGTCACTATATATGACAAGACGTGATTGTACGATCACTATAGCACGTATTGAGCTCGTACGCCGCCTGTGACAACATGTTCACCAGCCAAGCGCGCCAGGTGGCAGGGAGCGACCGTCTGCGGGTCCATTTTGCAGAAAACCCCATGTGTCCTTAGAAATGGACCAAATCCCCTTGTCTTTTCGTCTTTGTTACCACCAAAGCAGGGTGCAGCGCAGGGGAGAGGGGGTCGATCATCGCTTGCATCGGCTCATCGGCATTGGACGCTCCGGGGAGGAACGAGACACGTGGTTCTTCAACCCCTGTTCGTCAGGGGGCGCATAGGCGTGGCGGCGATGGCACCTATTCGTCGCCCCGATGGCACGCCGCCCCCAACCTACAGTAAGCCCCAAACTTCCTCCTCTTATCTTGGATTTTTGGGCTATTAATCTCCAGTATTTCATTTGGGCATCAAAAATGTTTAGTTAGTTTCATAGGGTTCCCCGCATTGGAGTTGATATTTCAGTAGGCTAGGGTTTTGCGCATGATTTTGGGGTTCAAAGTAGGGTTTTAGGTGTGCTCTTGATTGTGAAGAATTTGTGCCTATTTTAATCGATGATAATTTGTTTGGACATCGTCAATTTTGAGATAGTTACATAGGATCGGCTGCACTAGAGTTCTGATTCCGCTAGGGTTTAGGGTTCAAATTTGGGGGTTTTGGAGTATGGGTTTTGGTGTGTAAAGGTGGTGCCTTGTCGATGATTCTGATACTTGTGTACATGTTTTATTCTTGCAAGGCGCACAGAGCAAAAAAAATTAGTTCAGATCAACCATGAGGGATATTTTCTTGGACGTGGTAGCAACCGTTATTATGTGAATGCTCATGTTGTGTGGTATGATGAACTAGATGAAGTGACATGGTCTCCAATTATGGTTGAGAACTTAGTGGAGGAGATTGGGTGGGAACTGGCAGGAAGATTGAAGGTGTATTACTTGATTCCTATCCTATCAGTCAAGCAAAATGGTTTGAGAGAAATCAGAGGAGTGCAGACACTAATCAGATGTTGACATTTTTGTCTCCTTGTAACAACTCTTTCAGTCTGTATTTGGACCATGATAACAGCTTGGATGCAGACCTTACTGAGGATGATGTGGTGAATTTCCCAATAACTCACCTGCCTCCAGTGTTCATTCCTAGAAAAGCATGTAACAATGAGCCAGTGGTCACAACTGAAGAAACACATGTTGAAGCAGAGCATAATGTACATGTAAATGAAGAAGAAGAGCATCCTATTCCTATACAGGTGATTTACCCAGACAGTCCAGATGATGTCAGCAGCTATGTCTTTGCAAAGAGGAACTGCTCTGTTGCCAATGATGAAGATGCAAATATGGAAGAGGCGGAGACTGTTGACCTGAGGCAGAACAACCACAAACTGAAGCAGCACAACCAGGACCTGAGGCAGAACAACCACAAATGGCAGAAGAAGTAGAGCAAGAAGTTGTGACCACCAGAACAAGAAGGCAGTTCAATTCTTCATATGCAATGACAGAAGCAGATACAGATGTTGACAATGATTCAGATGATTCAGATTTTGATCCTGGTGCTATAGTAGATAGTGATTATGACATAAATGATGGTGATGATGATCTATATGCAGGCAATGTTGACATGGATGAACCTGAAGACAAACAAGTGAGAGGGAAACAGTTAGGTAAAGATAGTGCAAAATAAAAGGATTCAGAGAAAGGAAAACACAAAGCTGCAGATAAAGGAAAAGAGAAGCAAGAGGATGAACTATATGAGTCTGAAGGTGATGATTTGTGGCCACTAGATGAAGATGATGAAGAATTGTACATGAAATTCAAGGCTTTTAGGGAAGAGGATTTACACTATCCTAAATTACATGTTGGCCAAGTTTTCCAAATAGTTGAGCTACTGAGGATAGCCATAAAAGAGTATTGCTACAAGAATAGAGTTGATGTTAAGTTGCTTGTGAATGATAGAAAAAGATTGAAGGCCAAATGTGATGATGATTGCACTTGGTATATGTGGGCCTCTTATGATAGTAGAACCAAGTGCTTTATGATGAATAAGTATGTCAGTGAAAACACATGCACAAAGAAGTGGAAGATCAAGGCTTTCACTGCTCCATTCATTGCCCAAAAGTATTTGGAGAGCTTCAGAGCTGACCAGGATATGAATTTGAGAAACTTCTCTAGGGTTGTGCATAAGGAGTGGCACATGACCCCAACAAGGACCAAATTGCAGAGGGACAGGAGGCTGGCTATGAAAATCATACATGGTGATGAGAAAGGGCAATACAAATTGCTATGGGACTATGGCAATGAGATTAGAAGGACTAATCCAGGCAGCTCTTTCTTTGTGGCACTTGATGACGAAGCAAGGTTCAACAAGGCCTATATGTGTCTGGATGCCTGCAAGAGAGGGTTCCTTCAGGGGTATAGGTCTATCATCTTTCTAGATGGGTGCCATAGGCAATGTATAGAGGACAGTTGCCCAATGTTGTTGGAATAGATCCAAATAATTGTATTTTCCCAATTGCAATAGTTGTTGTTGAAGTGGATGACAAACCCGACTGATGTTGGTTCTTGGAGAGATTGAAAAATGATCTGGCAATCATCAACACTGCCCCATGGTTAATTGTGAGTGGCAAACAGAAGGTACAATATTTTGACATTACTTTGCAATGACACCTTGCCTCTCTGTGACTTTTTGTTTGATTGCTTTTGTTTAACCTTTACAGGGACTAATCAATGTTGTGGATAAGGTGTTTCCATATTCAGAACATAGGTTCTATGTGAGACACATGTGGCAGAACTTCCAGCAGCTACACAAAGGTGATGCACTAAAGAAACGGTTGTGGAAGATTGCTAGAAGCAACACAGCAACTAAGTATGAGCAATATATGAATGAGATGAAGGAGTTGAGTATGGATGCATACAAATGGTTGCATGAACTGGAGCCAAACACGTGGGTGGGAGCTTTTCAAAGTGATTTACCAAAGTGTGATATCCTACTGAATAACAACTGTGAGGTATTCAACAAGTATGGGGACTTCTTACTCATGTGAATATCTTAAGTGAATTTCTCACTCATGTGAATATCTTACTAATGTGAACTTCTTACTCCTCCATAGATATATCCTAGAGGCAAGGTAGCTTCCTATGTCATCCATGTTAGAAAGGATCAAAGGTAAATTGATGACAAGGCACTATACCAAACTACAAGAGGCTGACAAAATGACAGGGCACATCCGCCCCAAGATCAAGAAACGGGTGGAGAAGATGACAGAGTGGGCAAGTACATGCCATGTGCATGGGGCAAGAGATGGAGTGTTTCAGGTTGGAGACAGAGGAACATACTATATTGTGGACTGGCACAATAGTGAATGCAGCTGCAAGAGATGGGAGAAGAGTGCGGTCCCATGTGTGCATGCCATAGATTGTGCAAGACATGAAAGAGTTGATCATTTACAACTAGTAAATGACTGCTACTCTGTGGAGATGTTCAAGAAAGCCTACATCAACATCATATACCCATGCAAAGACAGGACAGAGTGGGAAAAGATGAATGCCCCCCCCCCACTTGAGCCCCCACTTTATCAAAAACAAGTAGGCAGACCATGCACAAGCAGAAGGAAAGCTCTAGCAAAAGTGTTTTGCAGCAATGGTGGCAAGAAGTTGTCTAGGCAAGGTGTGATCATCCATTGCAATATTGTGGTGAGGCAGATCACAACAAGAAGGGTTGCCCACACTTGAAGGCAGAACTGCCTCCTCCAAACATGCAAGATGCCGAAAATGTGCAAGAAGCAAATCCAACTCAACAAGCAAATGCTCAGGTCTTACTTTTATTTTCTGGTTACTCAAATGTATTTCTTGCGGGAATGTAGTTGTCAAAACAAGCTAACTTCGGATATCATGATTTTGTATTAACAGGATGAGAACTCTACAGAAAGTAATGTAGTTATTTAAGATCTTATGCTGGATCTCTTAATGCAGCAGGTAAGCGTCAGTACTGTCCAGTGGCATCAATATTCCTGGCATAATTGTCTTATGCATTGTTGTTTGTTTTAACTTCATGCAGAGGCCAGTTCAAAGAGTGAATGAAGCAAGGCATGTTCCAGAGTCCACATTCATCTCAGCTGCACAGGTTTTGATGAACCAATCACAACCAAGCTCTAGCACAACCACCATTCAACAAGGGGGTTAGCTAAGAAGTTGCTAGCTGTGAAGAAGTAGAGAGACAAAGAAGCGGAGGACAAGAAATAAGCTCTACTTGCAGCAAGGAGAGAAGAACGGTAGAAGATATTGCCAGGAAAAGGCATGAGCAAGCTGAGAAGAAGGCAGCAGTTGCAGCAAGGAAGAGGCAAGCAGCAGCTGAAAACAGGGAGAAAAGGAGAGAAGAAGCCGAACTAAATTAGCAGGCAACACAAGAGACAAAAAAGATAATTGCAGACACAATGAAGGCCATAGCAGCTGAGAACAAAGCAAAACGGGAAGCTAAAAAGAAGGCTGAGAGAGAAGAAACAGATGCGAAGAAACTTGCAAAGAGGCAGGCTGTTGCTGCACAGAGAGAGGCTGATAGACAAGTTGTTGCTGCAAAGAAACAAGCTGAGAGGCTAGCTACTGCAGCAGAAAGAGAAGCTGCAAGGAAGGAGGAGATGAGAAGGAAAATTGTTGCTGTTGGTAAGAGAAAGGTTCAGGAAGACCAAGTGTTGCCTAACAAGGCCAAGAGAACATCTATGTTTGATGTATTTAGGTGAACCTAGCAATGCTGGGCTGTGTTAGAATGATATGATGTCTTTTGTTCACTCAGGATGTAGTTCTATCTTCATGTAAGATTGTCAAACTTGCAATGTTGGGTTATGTAACAATTGATCCATACTGATGTCAGTATGTGAGTTTGGATCAATTGTTGATCATGAATTACCCTTCAATGACTAGAACCATTATGCAATAAGCTTCTTTCAATTAGTATCAAAATATTTTGCAATGAGTTTGTTGATCATGAATTATCCTTGAATGACTAGAACCATTATGCAATGAGCTTCTATCAACTAGTATCAAAATATTTTACATATTTCTTGGTCACCAGTGCATGGTCATCAAGCACCAATGAAATCAACAACATCAATGTTGGATGCAACACCAATTTTAGCCAGCGATATTAAATGTTAACTAGCATATGAACAACCATCAATAACATTTAGCTTAACAAGTCACATATCATTACCGACTTCCTTACAAAGCCATTACATCATCTCCAAAAGAGTTTTACATCCTGGCCAACCATTACATACTGACCAAAAGAGTTTTGCAATCTCCATAACAACTACATTCTTCTTAACCTAAACAAGCATTACATCCTGACCAACAAGCATTACATCCTGACCAAGCATTAGCTGACATCATTTCTTCAGAAGGGAGATACCAAACATAACTCACGGCAGTATGACTGATCCCATCATTGCCTTCAAAACCTAAACCTAAAAGTGCATCTGCCTGCTGCTTGGCCATGGGACTGCCTGAAGGCCTCCTGTCATCTATTCCAGCTCCAATGTCTGCAAGCCTAGCCCTTTCTCCCCTTTCTCGAATGAGTTGTCCCCTCCTATCCTCTGCAGCGCCAATTGCATCCACTGCTTCATTCCCATTGAGGAAATGATTGTCAACAAGATACACAATGTACTCCAACTCCTAGTGCCAGAACCCACAAGGACCCTATGTACACCAAATACACCACAAAAGAGGAAAAAATTAAGCACACCATGTACTCAAATCCAACAAAAAATACTTGTAGAACACACAAAAAGATGAAGATCTTACATTCACGCACTTGTAGAACACCCAACCCAGATTTGGCCACTTTAGGTTTTTCAAATTTTCTTTATGCTACTCCAGATTTTGGCATTTTACTTTTGCCACTCTTACCTTTTGACAGTGTATCATAATTGCACAATTGTGATACATTGTCAAAAGCTAAGAGTGGTAAAAGTGAAATATAATTAGTTTGCTTTTAACGCTAACAAGCCCATTTCGAGAAGAATACGCATTTAACTTCAATATACAAAATGAATTTGGGTGGTGACACTGTAGGCGCACAGCTCAGCCAGAGGACAGTTGCTGTCCACGTACGTACGTTTGCTTTGCCATCAAACCTCCATGCATCCTGAGCACAGACAATGATCTTCAGTACTCCTAACTAGCGTCGTTTTCTGATCCAACGAGCCAATGGCAGAAGAACAATCTCGACAAGGACTTTTGGCGATAACAAGTGTCATTTTCTGATCCAGCCAGCCAATGGCGGAGGAACAATCTTTTTTGCCGTTTTCAGCAGCTTTGGCCTCCCACGCCATCTTCTCCGGCGATTCTTGGTAGTCCATTTCCAGAATCCCGGCCGGAGGGCCGGCGTCGGCGACTTTCATTTCGGTGAGTCCCATCAGGCGGATGTCGAATGGGATGCCGCGCCACGTGAAGGGGGGTGGGCGGATGGCTCATTGTCTGCTCCATCTCCGGTCAAGATTATCATGCCAGCCATAGTTGGGTCCGTGGATGCTTCCTCCAGCCTGACGTTCGGTGCGTCCACGTAACTGGCCTCGTTGCCTTTCCTGCTCCGCCCTTTACTCAAAAGTGTCATACATATCTAACGGTTACCCAGCTTCCATCTATCCAGTACTGATCTGATCCGGCTTCCATTTGCAGATATGCTCCTTGTGCCGTGATAGCTACAGAAATCCATGTAATCCATAACCAACCAGTTGATGGACGAGAATAGCACCTGCATACAAGAGTGAACTTTTTATTATCAAATACTCCCTCCGTCCCATATTAAGTGTCGCTCAAATGGATGTATCTAGACGACCGTAGAGGCACCAACACTCCAACAGGAATTAGTGGGCGAAGAGGTTTAACCATGACATGCTTCATGGAGGTGCTATATTAAAGGCCAAATTAACAGCCTACTGAGCAGTGCATGCGATTGGACAGTCAAAGAACAGAATCCTCTGTTGCACAAAGCAGAAACTACAGCGTGTTTCCCTCTGCCAATATCTCATTTAGACAGCACTTAAGTACTCCTGCCTCGATTAATGTGAAATTAGTTAGTACTAGTAGTAGTAGTCATCATCGAAATTACCTTTCAGGCGTTACTCCAGTTCAGTTTCAGGACTAGTGTTTATTTGCTCCAGATGACATGAAAGGTATGATAAGATGATGAGCTTTCACTCTGATTTCTGGAACCCCTGCATCAATTAATGTGAGAACTTGAGAAATCACAGAGGATTCTCCAGTTCAGCTCAAGAGGCCTGCGCTCTGCAAGTGCAAGTGGGAATACGCTATCAGATTACATAGGCCTACGGCACAGATTACAGCAATAATATGGGATTCTGTGGACCCCTATTACTAGTCAATAACAAATGCAGTAGACCTTATCTCTCTTGCTTTCCGCCTTCTCTTTATCTAAAGTCCATCAGCTCCGCAGGCATATTCCTGTTATGATAGAAAGATTAGGGCACTGTATTTCACAGATCACAAATTCAGAAAGTTGCAAGGGCAGTTTGGATGGTCATCTCAAAGAGAAAATGCATCTTTGCGGGTGTACATAGGAAGCTACGTTGAGATCATACCCTCAATCCTTAGAGATCATATTCTGTTAGGCAAGCTGGGCGAGACGTACGGAGTACGACGAACTTCGTCGAAAATTAGCTAGCAGCACATGCGCGATATGCATCGCAATCAGTGTCTGTTGAATGAATCTTTGAATTTGGCGAGGAAGCTTGTATCCTGACAATAGTCACCGAAGAAGCTTTCAGTTTAATGGTATATAAAAATTAGTTAAGTGACAGAATGTCGCTGACGATAGCATGATATGAAGGATGGCAATATTATATAATTATAGGAGCAGGGAATGACTAATTTTCAGGACCAAAAACAAAAGAATTTATAGGTTCACCTATTGGATAGATAAGCAAAAAATGCATTTGAATTTCAGTTTCAATGACACTGTAAGTCCAGCACAGATATAGTTACTGTTCAAACTTTTATGTTGGTTTTTCGAAAAGAAAAATGGCTGTGCTGAAATTGTAATTTCAAACTCAACTGCGGGGCCTTAGTCACATTATGCCTGTTTGAGCATTTAGTCCCCTGGGCTAGATCTCGATTGAAAGACCAATGAACAATCATATCAGAGAATATATGAAAACAAAAAAATAAAGTCAATACGCCACCTCATCATCATCTAAACAACCACTCTAGTTTTTTAAGGATGAACTAGGCTTGGTTCTGTATTCTAGATGTCGGGATGCATTGAAATAAACCACACACCTGTACCACTAATTTGCTTCAAAAGCCACTACTCGATAAAAGCACTATCAAGAGACAAAATATTAAATTAGGAGACGGCAATGAACAGGTGTCGATAGAAATCCGTAGCCACTTTATATCGTTGTGGTATGATAATATTCCCAACCAATCATGGTCGAAAAACCACTTTTGCCATTCATATTAATTAGTAGATCATGGCTGCAATACCGATAAAATAAAATCATTTCTAGTATGTATGCTCTAACTTGTATACAGCAGCGAAATATAACACGGAGAAGTACTTGGTCTTTTGATGCTTACTTATCCCATTTGCCTAGAACTATTATTGAGGAAGAGGGAGGGAACTTTCTTGTTGAGCCTGAAGAACAGTTGTCAATCTGAAAGACAAGTCAAAAAGGCAATCAACTTTTCATTAGGAACGCATCATGTCTACGGTTCCAGATATAGGGAATAAGAAAGCGTGGCCATCAGATTTTATTCCATCGATGTGGAATTGCATTGGACACTCCTTCAATTAGTGTAGGCTTAGAGTGGACAGGCCTAAATATTTCCAGTGATGGCGACCAATATCATACTCTACCTTAAAGTTAGATTCCAAGGCGTCTGGAGCTCATAACTCCTGATATCATGAATGCCTTCAGCACTTTGATTGTTAGTATATATACGGCATGCACCTGCACTCATCAGTTCACCCAAGTTCACATCTCAAACTAAGTTAGCCTGTCCAGAGCCCAACCCATTCTTACTCAACCCCCGAAGGTTGTTAATCTTCACTAACCATGTCAAGGGAGGCACTTGCCATAGGACATGTTGTTGGGGACATTTTGGACCCATTTGTCAAAGCAGCATCACTTAAGGTTATGTACAACGGCAAGGAACTAACCAATGGTTCTGAGCTCAAGCCGTCACAAGTAGCAACTGAACCAAGGATTGACATTGCTGGGCGCGACATGAGGAACCTTTACACTCTGGTAAGTCCACAGCTACATCATTTCTACAATGAACAATATTAAGTTTGAGGAGGCCTATTTGGGTTGTAGCCAAAAAAAAGTGCTTAAATTGCACAGGTTTCAACATCACAAGTCAAACTCGGCTTTACTATTTGTGTCTTCTAGAAAGTAGTACGCAATCTCACATCCATAACATCAGCTTTTCAAGTCCGCGCACTTCAGTTGTTACCTGTACGTACATAACACTGAGAGCAAAGAATCTCAACGTTCCGTAATTTGTACAACCTCATCTATACGGATTGAAAAAGAACTTTGCACTTACATTTCTTTATTTCATGTGAATCCTATAGAGATACTATTCTACTTACTTTTGATAGGGTCTGCACATATACCTGCATCTTTTCATTCGGTGATGACTGCGAATCAAAAGTATGCACGTCATCGAGAAGTACAAGAATATTAATCATCATGACTAGATGCGGCAATAAATGCTTACAATTATGAATCTACATGTTTTGCTTACGTCATTTAGGTGCTCTAGTCACGATACTACCACTGAAACTTACAAAATAATAGCCTTACAGTTACTATTTAACATTGCCCTCTTTTTATAATTCAATTAAAATTTGTCTGAAAAGCATCAAGTTATTGGATATCTTTGTAGTGGATATTTTCTTAATACTGTTCTAGAAGGCAACCCGTCTAGCCCACCTAAAAACTAGGGCACCTCCCACCTAGCCCTTCCTAGCCAAAATATACCGCCTAATTGGCGATTATGCACTAGGAACAGGTCTGCCTCCTGACTAGCATCCAGTATCTTGATGGGCACAGCTTCTTAGTTACAAGGCAAAAGTACATTTCAGAAAGTGAATATCGATCTGTCTGCAGAAATATCATATTTTGCTTCCATGTTAACTAGTATGGTCTTAAGATAAGAACATTATTCTCCCTAAACTAACAACCTAACTTGATATTAGGTGATGGTGGATCCTGACTCGCCAAGTCCAAGCAACCCAACAAAAAGAGAATACCTTCACTGGTAAGACCTGGAACATCTCATAACTAGTAGAAGTTACTGAACTAAATTATTTTTCTATGTGTACAATGTAACACCTCGAAACTTAAGTGTTTCTTATGGTTATATACATGCCACAGGTTGGTGACAGACATCCCAGAATCAACGAATGCCAGTTACGGTGGGTTCTTCATGTTCTTTTTCCTTTACTAATTTGAATGTTTTAATGAGTTGAACACTTGCCTAAGATTCTAAAATAAATGTACATTGAGCTGGTTCAGAAGTACAGATGAAATTAAGATTTAGCTCATTTTATTCAAACAAAAGTACATCATCGATGATTACTTAGGGATAAAAACTCGAGATGACAACTATAGAAAGTGCTTAGGATGCAAAGTTAGGACAAAAGGCATCTAAATAGCATACCTGGTTAGTAAGCAGCACATTGTCGTGTCTTTCACATCAATTCATGGCAGAAATTTCTTCGAATTTACGTACTAGAATGAACTCACTTTTTTTAACATGTTAGCACACATTTTGTTACAGGAAATGAAGTCGTCAGTTATGAAAGCCCAAAACCAACTGCAGGAATACATCGCTTTGCTTTTGTACTCTTCCGCCAATCTGTCCGGCAAACAATATATGCACCAGGATGGAGACCAAATTTCAATACAAGAGACTTCTCCGCACTTTATGCTCTTGGACCCCCTGTGGCAGCAGTGTTCTTCAATTGCCAAAGGGAGAACGGATGTGGAGGCAGGCGATACATTAGATAAATATGGAAGCATTATTACCCATCCTCTACAGGCAGGATGTTTAACTAAAATGTGAGAACATAAACAAGGTCCACATCGCAAAGCAATAGTAAATGCTGGACCGTTTCATGTATCTTAGTTAAAAATTTACATTGCCATGTATGCAAGCACTAGGGTGCTTTCAGAATGAATTTAACTACAGTCATGCAAGTACTATACAGGGTGCTTTCGGAGTGAATTTAACTTACAATGTCACCTTGAACAACAGTTTATCTTCTTCTTTAATGAGGAATATATAATTATGACATATCCAACAACTGTCTCTGTCATGTTAAAAAGCAGATGCCCTTCATCAACTAACAAGTTGAGTGAAAGATAGCAGAACAAAGAACTAATGATGTTTCATACTCCTTCAGAACACTTCACCTCCTAGGCTTCAGGATAACTTCAGAGGCGAATAACAGTTAACAGGCATGTTTACAAGGCTGGTATATTCTGCATCGCTCTTGGCGCAGTTATGTGCAGGGTAGAAACTCTACCAGTCTCAACTCAATCTGATGTAAAAGTTTCAGCAACTTTTTACCTCACCTTGTATAAAACGGTTACAAATTAGTCTGGGTTTGTACCAGTGCCTTTTAAGGGTCAGAGTCCATTCGTCCATCCAGGAGTTCTGATGCTGAAATTCACCATCAATCATGTTCAAGAACTGAAGAGGGGCAGAATACTCCAAGAGGCACCCAACAAATGGCTAATATTCATTGTTAATCAAGTCTGGCTAACTTTGTACTCCACTTGGCTGTTCAGATTTTTAACGCCAGAAAAGCTTCATAAGCACAAGAGCAACAAACAATGAAATATAAATGTGCAGTAGTCATTCCAAGGTTAGATCTGATCACCATTCACCCACAGAAATAGGTGTAACCAGATGATGCTAACAATGTGCAATTATTACTAAAGTTGATATCCAGTCCCTAGGACCAACTAAATCAGTAGATATTTTCTGAATGCATGAGATCAAATCTCCAACGGAAACTGAGAATCTGCCTGAAGAATTACAGCCCATCCAAATGTATTTGCCTCATTAGCATGAAAAGCGTTGCACATATCGCATCCATATCTTGATGGTTCGTCTGTCCAACTACAAATTCACTGGTCTTACCATTCACCTCAATCAAACTGGATCCTGGCTCCTTCCACAAGCCTTTTGCACTCAACAGCCCTCTCACCCTCTTTACATCAGTCCATCTATCATTCAGAGCATATAAATTTGAGAGGAGTACATAAACCCCACTCCCAGAGGACTCCAGCTCATGGACATGCCTTAGAATCTGCTGTGAGAACTCTACACGCCCATGAGCTTGGCATGCACTCAGCAGGGCTCCCCACGTGGACACAGCAGGCGTCATAGGCATGACCTTAATTAAACCATATGCTTCTTGGATGAGCCCAGCTCTGCCAAGAAGATCAACCATGCAACCGTAATGCTCTTCCCATGGCGAGAGCTTGTACGAATTTTTCATCAAATTAAACAACCCAAGGCCTTGTTGCACCAAACCTGTGTGGCAGCAAGCACCAAGGACGATTATAAACGTGACTTCATTGGGGGGCAAGCCTGAAGCCACCATCCTGTCAAAGTACACAAGAGCTTCCCTACCATGACCATGCAATGCGAACCCATTGATCAACGCATTCCAAGATGATACATTCTTGATGGACATCTTATGGAAGATTGAAAGAGAAGTTTCCAAGCACCCGCACTTTGCGTACATATCAACCAATGATGTCCCCACATGCACGTCCCACTCGATGCCTTTACGCTCTATATATTTATGCACCCACCTCCCAGACTCCAGCGCGCCTAAGCTCGCACAAGCTGAGAGGACAGTGGAGAGAACAACCTTATCTGGCTTCACCCCTGATGTCTGCATCCCATTGAACAGCTCCAATGCCTCGCTCGGAAGCCTGCAGTGGACCAAACCACTTATCATGACCGTCCAAGATACAATGTCCCTCACCAAGAGCCTGTCGAACACCCGCCTTGCAAGATCCAACTTCTCGCACTTGACATACATATCTAGCAAAGCATTCCCAACGATGAGTTCCAGCCCCCTCTCCCTCTTAAGACACCGCCCGTGCACGGCCTTCCCAGCGTGCACAGCCCCCAGCCTCCCGCACGCGACCAGCGCGCTAGCCAACGTCCCCTCGTTGGGCGCAACGTCCATCTCGCCGAACACCGCGAGAGCCTCGGCGAACCTCCGTCCCCTGACGAACGCGGACACCAGGGCGGTCCAGGACACGACGTCCCGCCCCGCCATTTCGTCGAACACCCTCCTGGCGTCGCCGCACTCACTGCACGCGCCGTAGAGCGTGACCAGCGCGTTGCGGACGGGGAGGCGCCCCAGGAACCCGCCCCTGGCGGCGACCGCGTGCGCCTGGCGGCCCTCGCGGAGGCCGCCGCCGAGCCGCGCGCACGCCTTGAGCGCGGCCGGGAGCGTGTACCCGTCGGGCCGCCCGGCGTCGCCGCCCGCGGCGAGGACCGCGAAGGCGCGGAACGCGGCGGACGGGTCGCCGGAGAGGGTGAGGTGGGATATGAGGGCGTTGAACGGGTGCGCGCAGCGCGGGCGGGGGCGGAGGCGGAGCAGCGCGCGGACGGCGTCCGCGGGCGCGCGCGTCGCGGAGGCGAGGTGCCTGGCGAAATGCGCGAGGACGGCGGCGTCAGCGGCGAGGCCCGAGGTGAGGAGGAGGGCTTGGGCTGCGGGGAGCGAGCGCGCGGGGAGAGGGCTCGGGGCCGCGAGGATGGCGCGGAGGGTGGGCGGCATACGAGAAGACGAGAGGGAGATTTCAGGGGGTTGAGTTTTGTGATCGCGGCATGGAGTAGCCTCGTTCCGTTTAGAGAGGGCACGTCCTGCACACATGTGCATATGAACCCATTTTTTTAATAACGGAAATATTTGTCCTCAAACTGGATAGAAAGAGATGTATCTAGAACTAAAGTACATTTAAATACATCTTCTTTTATTTATTTTGATGACAAGTATTTTTGGATGGAGGGAGTACATTTTAAACACATTTTAAAATGTTAAAAAATTAAAAAAATCACGCATACATCTTCGCAATATGTGTGTGGCACAATTTTTTGTGAGAAAAATCTATTTTTTTGCCTCAAAAAAACAAATTCCAGTGCTTCTAAATAACGTTTCACGACACATTTTTTTGCCTTTTTTACACATGTCAAAGAAAAATTTGTTTTTCCATGAAACTTTTTGCGTGCGCATAGAATGTGAAGATGTGTGCGCGAGACTTTTTTCAAAACAAAAATTGCATTTAGGAATAAGTTTTTCAAAGTGGGTTCATATGCCCATGGATTCATCCATGCACTTCTCCGTTTCGAAACGCATTTATTTATATCGTGTCGGAATACTTTTTTTAGATCTTTGCACTTTTGTAATCGAAATATTTCTCATAAAATTACAGTAGTACCCCCTCCGTTCTTAAACGCAAGTCTTTTTAGAGATTTTAATATAGACTACATACCAAACAAAATAAGTGAATCTACACAATAAAATACGTCCTTATACATCCATATGTACTCCCTCTGTAAACAAATATAAAAACATTTTAAATAACTAAAATAGTGATCTAAACACTCTTATATTTCTTTACGGAGGGAGTAGTCTATATTGAAATATTTAAAAGACATATATTTAGGAACGGAAGGAGTACTATTGTGAATATCATGGGTTCAATTTGAACTGTTGAGTTTGTTTCTCCATTCCGTTTCCGTAAGTTTCCCTTTTAAATTCAGCCCTACCTTCTATCAAGATTAATGGAGTAACTCAAAAATACTATTTCATGAGGCAGCCCTAGCAAAGAATCCGCCACCCATTGTTGCTGTTTCACAACACCCTTGCGGCTTCTTTGATTCAAAGGAACTTTGTAGGATCAAAATCCTTGGGAATTTTTCTTATGTTTGTCATTTGATTCATAAGATTTGATTTTTTTAAAGGATTTATTTGTACTGCATTTCATAGGAAATATAACATCCACTTTTTCTGCTCCCGTGTTCTGAAATTTCCGCTAGAGGCCCATAGGATGGAAAAAATAAGTTCAGCAGAAACTTCAATGCATAGGTTACTAGTTCATGACATCCGACTCAGATTGTAGGACTTCGTTGCCTGTTGATCAAAAACATTCTTATATTTTGGGATGGAGAGAGTAGCAACTACAATGCCTGCACCCAAAAATGGTACAGCCGATCAATTCTTCAACCGTAACATACATCTGCAACACAGTTCAAATTACCCGAATTTTGCACTCTTTTGCCATCTTTTCAAAACACAACTACTCGGTAGCTCATTCAGTTTTGAGCTTCTCAGCACTAGGTTAATATGGCGGCACGGGATTCCTACCGACTCAAATAGCTTGCAGGAGCAGTTGGCCGTCATGGTGATTGCGTCCCAGCGCACCTCCCTAACTTTGTCGGAGTCGTCACCACCGATGGCCACAGTTTTCACCCCCTCGGTTTGTGCCATGTCTTCGACAACGCAATGGTCTCTAGCAGCGACAATCTCTTCTTGGAATCTCTCAAACACCTCATGTGTGAACACTACACTTCCATGCTTCTCCAATCCCCATGGTGTTATCAGTTGAGGCGTCGTATGGGCGCTCGTGTGATCTGCATTCGATTCCTCTTGACGCTGGCACTCTAAGGCTGCTTCAAACCTAAGCCAAAACTCAACCAAAGAGAGCTTCTGGTTGATGAAACAGTTGAAAAATGACTTTGCGCTCTTTGACCATGCAGTGCTTCTGAGAATGCCTGACAGATGGATATCCGTCGAGTAGGCCAGAATCCATCTTTCACGGGCGGAATACCTTTCAGCCAGCCACTGATTGCCCTGCAACCCAAAGTCGGAAATTATAGACTCCCATTTTGACTCAAACTCGAACACAGTTTCTGACCCCAAAACACATTCGTTCATCCTTGTCTGAAATAGAGGGTTGTTTCTAAGAGATGGTTCAACCTTCTCGGGCATTCTTTCCAACATCTCCAACATGCACAACCTATGGGTGGTGGCTGGTAGAACATTACTGATCGCAGCCTTCATCCTATCATTTTCCCTAGTTACAATAGTTTTAGGAGAGACCCCTCCCATTACCCTTAGGAAGGTCTGAAACAGCCAGGCATACGACTCAATCTTCTCATCAGCTAGGAATGCAGCACCGAAAAACACACTTTGCAGATGATGATTGGTCCCAGTAAATGGTGCAAAAATCATGCCGTGTTGATTCAGTGTGTTTGTACAATCAAAAGTTAACATATCACTGAAATAAATGTAGTTTTTCCTGCTTGTGGCATCAGCCCAAAATACATGCACCAACATACCCTGGTCATCCACATCACAGTCAAAGAAAAATGCTGAATCCTCTTGCTGCTTTCTACATAGCTGGGCCACAAATATCTGAGCATCTTCATTCTTAATTTTACTACAAAGATCATGATGGTATTTCTGCAAGTCTCTCTTTGTGCAACCCACATTGTCAGACCTCCCCTCACTGACATGATCAGGCTTGTTTGCCTGGGAGGTGCATGTGCTTGCTTTGCAATGCGTGGATACTGTTGGCTTCACCTTGTCACTCAATTGACGATTCGATCTAATCAAGTGACACTTATCAGGCGGCACAAATCCATGATTATGGTGCTCGATCCATGATGTAATTTTATACTTGTTATCAGTGCACCGCTTCACAATAATACGAGCATCACACCCACATCTGGTTACCTTTCGTACCTTTCTCTTCCTAGAGGGATCATCAACGCCCATACATTTCTCGGACCTGAAACCTTCCCTTGAGCACATGAAGCGCTTCCACTGCACCACCTCGTTATTCAGCAACTTACGCTGCCCAACACGTACTGAAAACCCACAGTGATGTGCATATGACTTGTAAAACTCCTCCACAGAACCAATGTCTTCAAATACCATCCCTACTGATGGCTTCAATGCCTCGTCACATTCAGGCGCGAGTGAAGACTGCAACATCAGAAAGCCACTACGGGTAAGTACCATGATGCATAACCTAGTAGTGTCAAAAGGAGAACATCAGGCAAGCCATTGTACTCACAGAGAGAGATACGTACGCTTAGTTTATTCTTTGCCTTCTCACTAACTCTTCGCTTTGATTTAGTCACTTTATCAGGTAAAACAAGTCCATGATTGTGGTGCTCGATCAATGATGATACTTTATATGTGTTACCACTGCACCACTTCACAACAATATGGGCATTACATCCACATCTAGTCACCTTCACATTTCGCTTCTTTCTCTCACTAGAGGGGTCTTTACCTTTGTCGGACCTGAAGCCTTCCCTTGAGCACATGAAGCGCTTGAATTGCACTACCTCCTTATTCAGCAACTTATGCTGCCCGACACGCACCTTAAACCCGCAATGACGTGCATATGATTTGTAGAACTCCTCCGCAGAGCTGAGGCCTTCAAATGCCATCCCTAGGGACGGCCTCAACGCCTCATCGCACTCGGGTATAACCTTTTCCTTCTCGCTAGCTCCACGGTTCGATCTAATCAAATGAAGCTTATCAGGTGGCACAAAGCCATGATTGTGTTGCTCAATCATCGAGTGAATCTTGTAGGTGTTACCGCTGCAGCGCTTGACGTAGATATGCGCATCGCAGCCACATCTGGTGACCTCCCTCTTGCGCTTCTTATTCGCGGCTTTAACATTCCTTTTAACCTTCTCCGACCTGAACCCTTGGCTCGAGCACATGTAGCGCTTGCTCTCAACCACATTGTCCACCACCTTCTGCTGCCCGACACGAACCCCGAAACCAACGCGGTGTGCGAACGCCTTGTAGAACGCTTCCACGGCCTCCAGACCTTCAAATGTCATCCCCAAAGCAGGCTTCCATTCCTCAGCACTCTCGGATGTTGAAGTCGAACACTGCAACATATGAAAGAGAAAACTCAATACAACTACAATGCACAACCGCTAACTCGGATAGAAAAAGGCATTCCTGAAGAAAATAGAAAAGGGCAGGAATTGCCTCATGCTAATACTCACAGGCTGAGACATGCTTGTAGCATCTCTCTCCGGTGTACCAAGACGGCCCTCATCCAACGGCAGCGGGGAGTTTATCCCAGCGAACGGCTGAGCCTGGACGATGGTTACGGATTCCATCGCTGGGTCGTCGCCTTAAAAAATTCCCAATGTCAGCGAGCCAGGTTCCAACAAGCAAGCAAGAGTGAACATGTATGTCCGGTGTACAGCAACACCAGCTGATGCGAGTACCTGAATCGGCAGAAAATGCGCGAATTGTAGGATCCAAGGCCCCCGTATGCCGTAGCCCTTGCGGAGATCCGAGGAGACGGCAGGAAACGCGGAAGGCGAGCTTCTCCTCTTCTAGGGTTGGGCGGCGATTGGAGCAGGACGGTCCGTCCGAGCGCCGGCGACGGCGGCGCGGAATGGAGGTCGATGGCGCGGGCCCAGGCCGTGCGGCGCGCGGGCGCGAGAGAGGCGGTGGCGACCACGGGGCGTGGGCGTGGCACGGCGGGGAGGGCCTCCTTCTAGGGCGCGGGTGACGCCGGCGCCGGGGGGCGGGTGCGAGTTTCGCATCCGGGGCCGTGGTTTTTTTTTTTCCTGAAGGAATAGGCAAGCCGGTTTCCCTCAAGAGAAAAAAGGAATAGGCAAGCCCGGGCAAAAACGGTGCTCCAATGGATAGTAGTAGGAGTCAATTGCACCGGTGGTGTTAGAACTTGTCGTGAACGGTCACTTTGGTGGTAGAACTTGCGGCATACATCAAACTAGTGTAAAAACTTGGCTTGGGCGTGCAGATACGGTACAAATCGTGTTTGGATACGAAAGCGATGTTGACTAGGCTCACTTGCATGGAGCAGGGTCCCGCTGTCAGCCACCAGATGACATGAGGCCTGTTATTTTACCAAAAAGAAACTCAAATTTTTTATCCTCACGAACTAGCCCCTGGCACGTGTCAAAATGTTGGCCATATGGGTTCCATATGTCAGCCACACATAAATTATATAAAAAAAATAGCGCGACTGCGAATCGAACCATGTAGATTTGCTAGCTTCCGCCAATGGTTAACCACGGCTAGACTTTCTTGTTTTGACAGGATACGTCATGTATATATCCTTCACGTCCTATGTGGGCTGCACTTGGTGGGACCCCCATTTTGCAGTGTTATTTTTTATAAAATCTATTTATACTATAATCATGTGTTATAAAAAATATACATAGTAGTAAAGTAAATTAAATTATAAAAATGAGCACCTTATATGCATAATATTTTATTAAAACTGTGAACATTTCAAACATATATGAGCATTTATTGAATATATAAAACATAGAAATTCCATTTCATGTTTTGTGAATTATGCAAATTATAATGTGAATACTTTTGTAATCTATAATTCGAATATATGGATGCAATTTTAAATAATAAGTGAATAATTTATAATTTAATTGTTTACATATATATATACTCCCTCCGTCCGAAAATACTTGTCATTGAAATGGATGCATCTAGATGTATTTTAGTTATAGATACATCTATTTTCATTCATTTTGATGACAAATATTTCCGGACGGAGGGAGTATTATTTATAACATTTGATTATAATTTACATATATTATGTAAACTTAACAAAAGTAATAGTGCAAATGGGCCGCATGAAGTGCATTCCCTTATAATATTTAACAGGATATAAAAAAATTCTTAAAACATGAATCAATCAATATTTTTTGAAAACTCTGAACATTTTTTAACTTATATAAGCATTTACTGAAATATAAGGAAAAATATAAAATAAATTTGACATATTTTATTCAATATGCATATTATTGCATGAATATTTCTGTAATTTATAATTTAATCATAGGGATAAATTTTAAATTAATACGTCAATATTTTATAATGTGATTTATTTTATGTATATTACTTATAATATAGTACTAGATTTTACTTATATATATTCTACAGCTTTCTAAAAAAAGAGTGCAAAATTGGCTTTATTTGTATTGTTTTACAGTTTAAAAACATTTTTGTAGTTCATAAATATTATTTTAGATAGATGCATAATTCTAAAATAATACGTGAACTATTTTCTAAAGAATTTCTTCCGTTTTATGTATTATATATACTGCAAGAATAATTAAACTTTATTTTTATTAGTGAGATTAGAATTTACATACCTTTACGTACTTCTAAAAAGACAAACTCCAGGAGCGACTTTGTTCTACTACATTACAAAGGACTTACGAACTATAGGTGTGATGACGTTGTTGGTGCAGTGGCTATGACCGGTTGTTTTCCACCTACTCCCTCCGTTTCAAATTACTCGTTACAAAAATAGATGTATCTAGAACTAAAATACATTTAAATATATCTATACATGCGACAAGTAATTTGAAACGGAGGCAGTATATGATAGCAAGTTTGAGTTTTTCTTTCAAATTTCCATATTATACTAACAGGCGGGACGGGCTTTCGACAGAGACGGAAAACATGTCAACACTCCAACATGAGAAGGAGCTCTTATGTGAAAATAAAAAATAAAAATCAAGAGTGTTTTCGTGAAAAACAGACACACGCCCTCCTTCCTCCCTTCCTGTCACTGACAGCGGGACCTGCACTATGCATGCGAGCCTGGTCAACGCCGCTTTCGTATCCAAACGTGATTTGCATCATATTTGTACGATCGAGCTAAGTTTTTACACCAGTTCGATGTATGCCGCAAGTTCTAGCACCAAAATGATTGTTCACGACAAGTTCTGGCACCACTGGTGTGATTGACTCTAGTAGTAGACGTAAATTTTGTAGGGATAGGGCGTGATGTAAAATAGGTCACCAATTTGCATCATCTTGGTGGTTCGAGCAAATGCAAAAACAGTCACGCCCAACCGTCACGCGAAACATTCATTTCTTCATCCCGCGCAACCGTCGCCGACAAAACCCATCCGCCGCACCCCGCCACCGCAGGATCCGCACCTTCCCCGCCCCGCGTGACCCCTAAATCGGCCCAATTCACCGCCATGCAGCCGCATCGCCCGATTTTGACGCCGCATCACCTCTGCAAATACCCCCGTGCGCAGTCCTCCAGGCGGGATCCGCCCTGCACAGTTGTCTGCATCAACGCCGCACCCCGCGTCTCTGTCATGCCAGCGAAGCCGCCGAAGGGCAAGACAAGCTGCAAGGGGTGATGTTTTGTCCCTCCTTCGGTGTGGAGTTTCAGTGTGACAACCATCGCTAGTGGCTCGGCACCTTCACGACTGTGGAGCTTGTTGCGCGTGTGTGCGACATCATCGCGTGGCGTTTCGGGCGGCCGATCCATGAGATGATCTTTTAGGACATCGAATCCCTAGAGCGGGTGGAGTTCATCGGGCTGAACAATGTGGACATATGGCCCCTCAATGAGAAGAAGAAGAGGGGATCCACATTGCTCTCGGCGAGGTTCGCGCGGGAGAATCTACAGTACGTCAAGTATGAGTTGGAGTTCTTCTGGAAGCGCGGCCACGAGAAGAAGAAAAGGCAGGTGAAGCAGGAGAACGAGGGTGGCCCTTGACGGTGATCAGGATTGAGTCCGACGAGGATGAGGAGGAGCTCGATTGTTCTGACGAGGAGACCATCACACTCTGGAACTCGATCCAGAGCGACCCCAAGTCCAATGAGTAGTTTATGTTCAGGGTGATCAAGTAGTATCGATATGAAGTAGTCATTGCAATGTTTCTAATATGAACTATGTTTATGTTTGAAATGTTTGAAATGAACTTGGTATCTTTGCACTTTTGTTTGTGTGAATGAACTATTTTTACATCATCTATTGGAGCACTAGCGGTGTCCTATTGCAAATCACCTATTGAAGTTGGAGGGTTTTGTGATGTAGAAAGGCACCTTGGTGCCCTCATCTATAGCCCTGATTGGATCATGGGGTTAGAGCTAGTTTGGGTTAGTTGGAGGCTCAAATAACCCAAAAGTATTCAAACAGGAAGGGTTAGAGTGGGTTAGTTTCATCTAACCCAACTATCTCGATGGAGAGGTGCTTATTTGGGTTAGAGTGGGTTAGAAAATAACTCTAACTCTAACTGTGTTAGAGTATCCAAACAGGGCCTATTGGAGATGCTCTAAGAGTCTAAGGTAAGAAGGGATTCAGTCAGTGAAACTGACGGCATGTCCCAAAGTAAAATTAACAGGCCAATTTGCCACTGCTCCAAATCAGTTGCATGATGAATCGCTACATAGCAGGCAGGATCTGTATCGTCTTAAAAAAAAAGAGGCAGGAACTGTATGAAAACTATACCATCAGAATTTGCAGAAACATCACATCCACACAACAGGATTCCCGGGAGAAATGAAGTGTAACTGCAGGCATCAGCTCAGCTACAGACACGCTTGCTTCAGTAGTAGTACAAAGAGTTTGCTGAAACTACACATGGAAATCAATCAAACACATTCCTCCACTTCACCCTTGTCTGAAATACAGGGCTGTTTCTAAGAGATGGTTCAACCGTCCCAGGCATTCTTCAGGTGATGATGGTCGACTCCAGTAACAAATGGTGCAAAGATCATAAGATGCCGAATTAGATTCAGTTTCTCCTACTTGCGGCACCAGCCCAGAACACATGCACCGGCACATGGCCATACAAATCTCATCTCTAGACAAGACGAACAACATAACAATATCTGGAGGGAAGAACACATGGCATTTCTGCCGCACGAGTCATCCCTCCTCATCCTGCGGATCTAGCTATCGCCGTCGCCGATGGCCAGCATCGGCAGATCAGCCCGAGCAACGTCCGGGGCGCCGACAGGGGGCAGAGGCGACGCCTCGATCGCCTCGGCCATCGGCTTCTTCCCTATCTTGAGGGTGCTCTTGACCATGTCCCCGACGGACTTGAAAGGGTTGGTCAGCTTCTTCTGCACCGCGAGGAGGAACGACACCTCGTTGAACTGCCACGCGGCGATCATCACCATCACCGTGCCGAGCAGGATGTGGGTGATCATGTTCTGCCTCTTGATCTTGCCCAGGTCTTTCGCCACGTCGCCTGGCCCCGCCTCCTCGCCGCTCTCCGGGTGAGGATTGATGGAGCTCGGTTCGGCACCGTCCGGATCGACATCGTTTTCCAGCGAGTCCAACTGTTGAAATAATTCAGGATTTGCGTCTCAAGAATGATGAAATGAAATGAATGCAGAATGTCTGGTAATTGCAGCGGCAGATGCAATCCAATCTTGGGACCAAAAGGTGCATCTGCAACCTGAAACAATTCAGATGTACAGGAAGAAGCGCACACATAGATAGATACCTTGGAGAGCAACGAGGAGAGGAAGAGATCCTCCTCATGATCCATGGCGCCCTCTTCCCCTTGGTGTCGCTGCTTGCCCCTTTTCTCCTCCAGGAGCCCATGAATGGCCTCCTGCAGCAGCTCCACCTTCTTCCTCCTTTCCTTCTCCCCACCACCACCACCACCACCCCCGGCGTCTCCTCCGGTGGGCATGCCGACGCCGATTGAATGGGACAAGAGCAGACGCGCAGGAACGGCTGAAAACGAAAGAAAACAGAGGAAGCTGCACGCCCCTTTCCCAATTGGAGGAAAATTACACAAAATTCATGTCGCTATCGTGGATTCAGATTTCAGAGGGATCCTTCGGGCCCAGATAGGTGTTTCTAGGCTCCTGCCAAACGGGCGCTGCAACTGGCAATCCAGGCGACGGCGAGATGAGATCGCGAGGTCTGCGGCTGCTGGCGGACAGGGGGTGAGGACGGGGGATCCAAAAATGGCGTAGCAGCGGCAGCGGCGGCTGGCCGGAGGTGGCCTTGACGACAGGGCTAAATACTGTACAGTTCGCATGTGCGACGTGTGGCGTGGCGACCGCATGGGAACTCGTGTGCGAGCCACATGCTCCTCGCATCGTGCTCGATCTCGATCTAGGGGCCTCTTTTGTCCGACGACGTGGCGCCACGGGCAGACGAGAGCAAGGATCTTGAAAAGATTCGTGTGCTCTGGAAGAAATGTATTTTTTTTGGAGGAAAAAATTTCATTACTCAAGGAGGCCTCTCAGCCTTAACCAAGTTTAAAAGAAAGTCCGACCCTCCTGCGAACCAGACTGCCGTGCGGGGGTACTACGCCCATACGCACCCAACACATGACTAGCGTTGTTCTGCCAATGGCTACACTGCGCAAATACAACCTCTCTAGCCTCAAGGGCTGCTAGACTGCTAATCTCTTCAACGAGAGACCGGTGCTGCGATCTATCTGTTGTGGGTGCTTTAAGCATCGCCACAGCCTCCGCACTATCCATCTCAACAATGATAGGCATCGTCGTCCTGTGTAAGGCAAGGTCTAGGCCTTCTCTACACGCCGAGAGCTCCGCCTCCAGCGCACTCTCACACGTGCGAATTTCTCTGCACGCGCTATAGATGATATCCCCTCCATCATCTCGAAGGATCATGCCTCCTCCTGCTGCTCCTGTGGCTGCAACAAAGCTGCCATCTGTGTTAAGTTTGGCCCAGCCCGCACTAGGGGGGGCCCAACTCGGCCGCGCCGTCGCTATCCTGCAGGGCTGCATGCCCGGCCGGCCATCACAAACCACCATCTTCCCCTTCTTCATATTGGCATGCGAATGTTGCTGGATGCATAATAGTGAAGTAATGTAGCCATGTAAGAATCGACGAGAGGCCTCGGCAGGAGGTGGCGGTTTGTCATGGGTAATCTCATTGCGGACATGCCATACTCTCCACATGATCATGAGGACCACCAGCCTCGCCGTCTCATCCAGGGGTTCCAACAAGGCGAATAGCCACTCTGGCCTCGTGTCCCGGATGGTCTCCACCTTGGGTATGTTCCAGTCCATCGCCATGAGTCTCCATAGCTCCCTTGCCAGTGGGCACCTGCAAAGCGCGTGGAATCCGTCCTCGCGTTCAACACCACATAGGGGGCAGAAGGCAGTATCCTCGAGGTGCCGTGAAGCCTTGTTGGCCCAAGTAGCAAGTGAATTTGTGACAACCCTCCACGCAAACACGCGTACCTTAGGGGGAGCAGGGCACCCCCATATGATCTTTCTGATGGCGCGACGACCATCCGGTGCCCTGCTCATGGCGGTGGCCAATGGACGCTCGCGCTCGTCCATTGCCAAGCGGTACGCGGATCGGACGGTGAAGATACAGTTCTTCTCCGGCGCCCAGGCGATGATATCGTTGGTGACGCGTGGCGAGGTCCGGATGCTAGTGATGACGGCGACATCCGCCGGCAGGAAGTAGCGCTGTAGTAGGCCGGTGCGCCAAGAGCCCTCGCCGTCGAGGAGCTCGGCCACCCTCCGCAGGCGGCAAGTGCCCTGCTGAGTGATGGGCTGAAGAGAGGGCTCCCGTGGCAACCATTGGTCCCGCCATATGCGAATGTCCTGACCGTTCCCAACACGCCATATGATGCCCTTTTTCAGGAGCTCGAGGCCATGTTGGATAGCCTGCCAGGTCGGGGAGGAGTTCCCTGAGAAGACCGTGTCCTCAAGGCGTCCATCATGGTAGTATCGGGCCTTTAGCACCTGCGCACACAAACTGGTGGGTTTAGTAAGCAAACGCCAGGCCTGCCTCGCTAGGAGAGCCTGGTTAAAAAGGCGGAAATCTCTGAACCCCAGACCACCCTTGCTTTTCTGCGCCTGGATCTTTGGCCAAGCAAGCCAGTGCGTCTTCCTCTTGCCCTCAGAGGCGCCCCACCAGAAGTTGCGAACCATTCTATTCAGGTCATCACAGACTGATATAGGAAGCTTAAACATACCCATAATATAAGTGGGAATAGCTTGGCCAACTGCCTTAATCATGGTTTCCTTACCGGCGAGAGAGAGAGGGTGTCACCCCAAGCAATAATCCTCTTCAATAACCGAGATTGCAGATTCTGAAATTTACCTCGTGACATGCGTCCTTCGGACGTTGGGAGCCCTAGATATTTCTCCTTAAAAGTGACAGTACCTATGTTTAATGTAGTTTTCACCGCCTCCTGTTTGTCCATAGCACAAGCTGAACCAAAGAAAGCACTACATTTGGCCGGATTAATAAATTGTCCGGTGGCATTAGCATACGTGTTAGCACTTCCTGGACCTTTTGGGCTTCTTCCTCCTCTGCTTTAAAAAACAATAATGTATCATCTGCAAATAGAAGATGAGACACCCCTGGAGCTCTGCCGCACACTTTTAGTGGGGTAAAGTTGCCTTTTTCTTCTCCTTCTTTCAAGAGAGCAGATAGACCGTCAGCCACAAATAGAATAAAAACGGGGACAAAGGATCACCTTGTCGTAGCCCACGCGATGGTGCGAACGATTCCAGAAGGGTTCCATTGAATTTAACTGTATATCTCACCGAGGTGACGCAAGCCATAATCCAGTCCACCCACCGGCGAGCGAAACCCATCTTTTTCAACATTCGCTCCAAGAAGATCCAGTCCACTCTATCGTATGCTTTGGAGAGGTCCAGTTTATACGCGCAGAAACTTTTATTTGGGTCTTTCTCCTGCTGAATAAAATGAAAGCACTCAAACGCAATCAAAGCATTATCAGTGATCATACGTCCAAGGACAAAGGCGCTTTGCTCAAGGGAGATAATATCATCCAGAATAGGCCTCAACCGGTTTACCAGACATTTTGCCACCACCTTGTAGATGATGTTACATAAGCTGATTGGGCGTAACTCCGTGAGCCTCTCTGAGTTATCCACCTTCGGGATGAGAACAATGGACGTGTTGTTCACCCCCTCAGGCATAATACCTGTCCAGAAAAATTCCTTGACCCCTGCAATTACTTGTTCTCTCATCACGTCCCAATTGCGCTGGAAGAAGCGCGCGGGGAAGCCATCCGGACCCGACGCCTTTAGCGGTCCAATCTGAAACAAAGCATCGGCAATTTCCTTGTCTGAAAACTCTGCACACTGTCCATCATTCATGCGATCAGACACACGTGGTTTAATTAGATCAATTACTGAATCCGCACAAAGAGAGGGGTCAGCAGCAAATAGTTTGGCAAAATAAGAAGTGGCCATGGCCGCCATAGACGCATGGTCCTGATGTGTGACTCCATCATCATCAATGAGAGTTTTAATACGGTTTTTGCGTGCGCGCCAAACTGCTTTTCGATGAAAGAACTGGGTGTTGCGGTCCCCTTCCCGCAGCCATGCAATGCGGGATCTCTGCATCCACAACATCTCCTCCCTATAGAGCAGCTCGTTCATCACGTTAGTCGCCTCTCGTATGTCCTTTCTATCTGCATTCATAGACATAAGCTCCTCGAGACGAGAGCGGGACTTGTTAATTTCACGGATGACATTTCCAAACTTTTTTCGACTCCACTCTCGCAGTTTTTTCATCATATTCCCTAGTCCAGAAGCAACATCACCAAGATTTAACATAGAGCCCAACTCAGTCCAAGTGTTCATAATTACCTCAGGGAGGGAGGGGTCTCGTTCCCACATAACTTCGTACTGTCTGCACCTTCTGCCTTCCCATTGGCGCGGCTCCTCTAGCGCGCACTTGAGGAGGATGGCCAAGTGATCGGAGCTTGGCGCCACCAAATGCTCCACCCTTGCATGGGCGAAAATATCCCTCCAAGCATTGTTAGCCACAGCACGGTCAAGGCAAACCTTGACGTTTGCTCGTCCACCTCGCCGGTTATCAAAGGTGTATGGGAGACCTGCAAAACCAAGGTCGCCTAGACCACAAACCTCAAGAACATCACGGAAATCAAGCATCTGACCTGCCAAGCGCGATGTGTCGGAGAAGTGCTCAAAACTCCACATCGCCTCGTTGAAATCACCCACCACGACCCAAGGCATGCTGGTCTGCTGGTGGAGATTACGGAGGAGGGACCACATGCGATGACGGTCCTCCGTTCGGGGCTCACCATAGACGCAGGTGAGCCGCCAGGGTGGCTCACCCTCCGCACTAGTTACATACGCGTCAATATATCGTTCATTTATTTCTTTTACATCAAGACTCACTGACTCATGCCAATACAAAGCAAGACCTCCACTACGACCCACACAATCGAAAGCATCAAAACCTCTTAAACCTAACCGAGCATGGTACCTCTTCATTTTATTCTTAGACTGCCTAATCTCACAAAGAAAAATAATACTAGGGGACTGAGGCTGCACCAGACTCACAAGATCACGAACTGTCCGAGAGTTCCCACCCCCTCGACAGTTCCAGCTTAGGATATTCATTGCTCCTGACGGGGCTCCGCCGGCCCCGTCAGTTCGTCGGCGGCCCCTGGGCCGACTGCCTCCATGGTACTAGTTCCGTCCACCATGTCCTGTTCCATCATCCCATCGCCACGCGGAGTCTGCTGCCCGTCCAGAGACTCCAGTGTCATGCGCTTTTTTGGCGTACCTGAAACCACAAGCTCGTCCGTACTGGACGTATTGGCATAAATCACCAAAGCCTTGCTAGCCTCCTCCCCGCCAGCAGCAGCGACTTGATCACCAGCAGCGGCACGCTTGCCCAAAGCGGAGACGCCATCAGAGAGGTCTACGTCGTCCATATTCACTTCCTGAGAAAGATTACGCAGCGCCGGGATCATATCCGAGCTCCTCGGCTGGGAGTAGTCCGAATGTTGTGTGCCTTTGGAGGTGTGCTCCTGTACCTGAACATGCACGTGAGCCTCTGCATGTGCATGGCGATCTTCCATTGCACTTGCATCTTTTCGGCTAGCATTGCATCAACGGCAGGGTTTCCGGAGCTGTGATCTACTGCATGCTGCTAACGCCTCGCCGCGCTGCCTTCCGGGCGCCGCGCGCCTCGTCCGCCTCGGCCTCGGGCCGATGACCCGGTGCTCTCTGAAGAGAAATCAAGGCCGCGGTACGCCATCGGGTTGACCTTCGCTTTCACTGTTCCGGACTGCCTCCCAAAGCGGCGTGGTGGAGAACATTTGAGTTTGCCGCTATACTTGCCAGATGGAGGCCTTCCTTTCACCTTCCGGCCACACGATTTCTCCTTATGTCCGAGGTAGCCGCATGTGTAGCAGAAGTCTGGCAGTTTTTCATACTAAATTTGGAACTCAACCCTTGTTTTCTTCTCCTGCAGCTTGGCAGTCATGTCCACAGATGTCTCAAGCGCCCGGTACACCGGAACGGCCACCCGGACACGCACGTAGTTGCCTGTCTTCTCGCCGAGCTCCATTTGCAAAATTGTTCCTAAGTTGGCGCAGACTGCTTTTACCATAGTCTCCGTCCTCCAGTTCATGGGCACATGGAGGATGCGCACCGAGATTCTCATCTTGTCCAAAGAAATGTATTTTTTAAAACACGGTATGGGCGCAGGCGCTCATATGAATGCGTATATACTCATCTTTATATGCGCACATGCACACTGAACTTCTATCAACAATTCAAAGAGACTGAGCCAGCATATCATTTTAAGATTTTACGAAGTCAACTGTAGGCGTCTCGTAGTCGAGGGGAATGTCTCCACTGAACGCGCATCACCGAAAATTCTGAAATAAATTCAGGATAAATGCGAGCACGAGGACTTAACCCTGGTGGACTGGGGATACCACTCTTCAACCACGGGATGGTTCGCATGAAAAAAAATATTACTCCCCCTTTACCGGTGCATTAGTTTCTTTAGATTGTGCGTCGCGATCAAGGTGGATCAGAAAATGAGAGAACTTAATATTTTTAAATAATGTCATTGTATGCAATGAACTACATGTCGTACTAGTTAGTCTCAAGTCATTGAAAGCATACACGTCCCATATCTCATATTGGTTGATTTCTTTATTCATGTCAAGAAACAAGAAATAAGGTGAGAGTTAATGCATCATGCCTAAGTGTTTTGGGATTATTTAGTTTTTGTAATATGACTAATGCACCGATATGGAGGAAGTAAGTAGAGTAAATTCAAATTTTTATCTCAAGTTTTATGTTTATGGCAGATATTACTCTATTTGGCAAAAAAAAACTTAGTTTATATCCCATTAAGTGAAACTTGTGTCACAATTTATTTCATTTTATGTTTCCCATTTCTTCTGCTAATGGGCACTTTGCCTTCGACGGTTGATACGAGCAATACCCAGCGAACTCTTTCTAAAATAACCAACAAAGTAGCCCTTATCTGATTGAGTGTACTAGGTTATAAATGTCGCATCGTTCAATTTTAAGAGAAGACAAATTGAGTTTCTTTTCATTTCAAAGGCGTTGTTTTGATAGATTTTGCTGGTGCTCTATTCGGTGTAAAAGTCGCAGTGTTTGAAACATAACTCAAAACAATAATAGGAAATCAGTTGATGACATCATCAATCTCACCATGTGTAGGTTCGATTACATCCCTCGGACACTCCATTCATGTGTGGTGTTCCGGGAGCCATAAGATTAAAAAAATCCACAACTGTTCAAATGTTCGTTAAATTCGTAACTCGAATATTCTCCTCTGCAATATGATCATAGAAATTTGATTTTTCTTGTTTCAGTGATTTTCTACTTCACTATAAAATTTCTTGTTTTTTTGAATGTTTTAAACTTATGTTTCATTAAGTAAATGCAACCATCAAATCATATAGACTCTGAAATTTCTTGATTTTCTACTCAAATCATTTGTGAAAGTAGAAGAACCCACCATGCGCAGCTACACTCATCGGATCATATAGATTTTCTACTCATTTATGATTTTCCAACAGTCAGTCGTCCGTCCCCATATGGCATGTGAAGAGTGTTTTAGTCATTTTAACCATTAGTCA
Organism: Triticum dicoccoides; assembly: GCF_002162155.2. Classification (NCBI taxonomy): domain Eukaryota; kingdom Viridiplantae; phylum Streptophyta; class Magnoliopsida; order Poales; family Poaceae; genus Triticum; species Triticum dicoccoides. The sequence continues at coordinate 588,171,399 of NC_041382.1, read as the reverse complement.
AGATTCTCAGGTGTCAAATAATTCAAAATCAAATGACTTCAAAAATCCATCATAATAAAGTTTATTCATGCATTTTTTCCAATATGACCCAAACGCCACTGCCACAAACAATTGGTAGTCGAATTGTCAGTCTTGTGACACTAAGCGTTAGTGTTATGAACATATGTATTATCATCAAGATTAATAACAAATAACCCCATTTACAACGGGAGTATGATCATAAAGTATATCATTCGCATAAATCAAAGAACCATTCTTGATGCTAAAACATAATAATAATAATAATAATAATAATAATAATAATAATAATAATAATAATAATAATAATAATAAAGCTCTTAAATAAATCCTGAAGATAAATGTCAAGGTAATACGCCGACGGACGATCATATATAACTTTTACTCTGAGTTTTTTATGTGCATAAACAACTCGTCCTTAGCTAGTCGTTTAGGCCTTTGTAGTTCTTGCATCGAGTTGTAAATATGAGCAATTAATTTGGTACCCTCGTTACTAACAGTACCTAAGAATTACATTTGTGAACTAGCAAGGAACACATCTACAACATACATGAGATGGACTTTCCAGTCATCCTTTTTCTTTTTTTCTAGGGGATGCCATCATTACTTTATTGTAAATGTGGGGGATCATCGTCCCAATTACATGAGATATCATCATCGGATCACATCCATGAACTATGTGGGTTGCCCAGTGTTATTGACACATACTTACGCTGGCGCCGTTGCCGGGGAGGCCTACGCCAAGTCAAGTCAAGATTTACTCTCCCGTCAATGAGCCATTTCTGGCGCCGTTGCCGGGGAAGCCTACGCAAAAGTCAATATACCAAGTACCTATCACAATCTCTATCTCTCACATTACATTATTTGCCATTTGCCTCTCGTTTTCCTCTCCCCCACTTCACCCTTGTCGTTTTATTCGCCCTCTCTTTCCCAATCTCCTCCTCTTTTTCCTTTTGCCTTTTGTTTGCTCGTGTGTTAGTTTGCTTGCTTGTTCGTCACGATGGCCTTACCTAATTTTGGTGATCTTCACCTTAAAAGGCTAGAAGATATCGAAAACGATGTCAGGAAGTTTATGGTCTTGCAATTTCAGCATAATAATTTCTTTAGAAACGAGCTTAAGGAACAAAAGAGTTTTATGAGTTATATGAATAAAGAGCTCGATGATATGTCCAAAGAATTTGATGGTGTAAGAGCCCAAATTGCTCATCTTGAAAAAATGACCGCTGAAATTTCGGATATGCAAGCCAGCTTAGTCAATAAGATGGTCGCTAAACCGAATAACTATGAGAATCAAGATGAAGATCTAAAAGTTATTGATGTGTCCCCTATTAAATCGTTGTTTTGCAATGTGAATCTTGATGAATCTGATTGTGATCTTCCCTTACCTAGAAGGCGTTCTAAGAATTCTGAGTTTTTAGATCCTGATGATGAAATTGATAAAAAAGGGATTGAAAGAAATAAAAATCTAGATATTGCTAAACCCACTATTTTGGATTTCAAGGAATTTAACTATGAAAATTGCTCTTTAATTGATTGTATTTCCTTGTTGCAATCCGTGTTAAATTTTCCTCATGCTTATAGTCGAAATAAGGCCTTTACCGAACACATTGTTGACGCCTTAATGCAATCTTATGAAGAAAAGCTTTAGTTGAAAGTGAAGGAAATATGCCCTAGAGGCAATAATAAAGTTATTATTTATTTCCTTATATCATGATAAATGTTTATTATTCATACTAGAATTGTATTAACCGGAAACATAATACATGTGTGAATACATAGACAAACAGAGTGTCAGTAGTATGCCTCTACTTGACTAGCTCGTTAATCAAAGATGGTTATGTTTCCTAACCATGAACAAAGAGTTGTTATTTGATTAACGGGATCACATCATTAGGTGAATGATCTGATTGACATGACTCATTCCATTAGCTTAGCATCCGATCGTTTAGTATGTTGATATTGCTTTCTTCATGACTTATACATGTTCCTATGACTATGAGATTATGCAACTCCCGTTTGCCGGAGGAACACTTTGTGTGCTACCAAACGTCACAACATAAATGGGTGATTATAAAGGTGCTCTACAGGTGTCTCCAAAGGTACATGTTGGGTTGGCGTATTTCGAGATTAGGATTTGTCACTCCGATTGTCGGAGAGGTATCTCTGGGCCCTCTCGGTAATGCACATCACATAAGCCTTGCAAGCATTGCAACTAATGAGTTAGTTGCGAAATGATGTATTACGGAACAAGTAAAGAGACTTGACGGTAACGAGATTGAACTAGGTATTGAGATACCGACGGTCGAATCTCGGGCAAGTAACATACCGATGACAAAGGGAACAACGTATGTTGTTATGCGGTCTGACCGATAAAGATCTGCGTAGAATATGTAGGAACCAATATGAGCATCCAGGTTCCGCTATTGGTTATTGATCGGAGACGTGTCTCGGTCATGTCTACATTGTTCTCGAACCGTAGGGTCCGCACGCTTAACGTTACGATGATACTTTCATTATGAGTTTATGTATTTTGATGTACCGAAGGTTGTTCGGAGTCCCGGATGTGATCATGGACATGACGAGGAGTCTCGAAATGGTCGAGACATACAGATCGATATATTGGAAGCCTATATTTGGATATCGGAATCGTTCCGGGTGAAATCGGGATTTTACCGGAGTACCGGGGGGGGGGTTACCGGAACCCCCCGGGGGGTTATTGGGCCTACATGGGCCTTAAGGGAGAAGAGGAAAGGAGGCAAGAGGTGGCCGCGCGCCCCTCCCCTTCCTAGTCCGAATAGGACAAGGGAAGGGGGGCGGCGCCCCCCCCCCCTTTCCTTTCCCTCTTCCTCCTCTTTCCCCTTCTCCTTATCCAACTAGGAAAGAAGGGAGTCCTACTCCCGGTGGGAGTAGGACTCCCCCTTGGCGCGCCCTCCTTGGCCGGCCGCCCCCTCCCCTTGGCTCCTTTATATACGGGGGCAGGGGGGCACCCTAGGACACACAAGTTGATCTTCGTGATCGTTCCTTAGCCGTGTGCGGTGCCCCCCTCCACGATATTACACCTCGATCATATTATAGCGGTGCTTAGGCGAAGCCCTACGATGGTTTAACATCAAGATCGTCACCACGCTGTCGTGCTGACCGAACTCTTCCCTGAAGCTTTGCTGGATCGGAGCCCGGGGAGCGTCATCGAGCTGAACGTGTGCCAAGAACTCGGAGGTGCCGGAGTAACGGTGCTTGGGTCGGTTGAACCGGGAAGACGTACGACTACTTCCTCTACGTTGCGTCAACGCTTCCGCTTCGGTCTACGAGGGTACGTAGACAACACTCTCCCCTCTCGTTGCTATGCATCACCATGATCTTGCGTGTGCGTAGGAATTTTTTTGAAATTACTACATTCCCCAACAGTGGTATCAAAGCCTAGGTTTTATATGTTGATGTTATATGCACGAGTAGAACACAAGTGAGTTGTGGGCGATATAAGTCATACTGCTTACCAGCATGTCATACTTTGGTTCGGCGGTATTGTTGGACGAAGCGGCCCGGACCGACATTACGCGTACGCTTACGCGAGACCGGTTCTCCCGACGTGCTTTGCACATAGGTGGCTTGCGGGTGACAGTTTCTCCAACTTTAGTTGAACCGAGTGTGGCTACGTCCGGTCCTTGCGAAGGTTAAAACAGCACCAACTTGACGTCCGGTCGTTGTGGTTTTGATGCGTAGGTAAGATTGGTTCTTGCTTAAGCCCGTAGCAGCCACGTAAAACTTGCAACAACAAAGTAGAGGACGTCTAACTTGTTTTTGCAGGGCATGTTGTGATGTGATATGGTCAAGACATGATGCTAAATTTTATTGTATGAGATGATCATGTTTTGTAACCGAGTTATCGGCAACTAGCAGGAGCCATATGGTTGTCGCTTTATCGTATGCAATGCAATCGCGCTGTAATGCTTTACTTTATCACTAAGCAGTAGCGATAGTCGTGGAAGCATAATGGCGAGACGACAACGATGCTACGATGGAGATCAAGGTGTCGCGCCGGTGATGATGGTGATCACGACGGTGCTTCGAAGATGGAGATCACAAGCACAAGATGATGATGGCCATATCATATCACTTATATTGATTGCATGTGATGTTTATCTTTTATGCATCTTATCTTGCTTTGACTGACGGTAGCATTATAAGATGATCTCTCACTAATTATCAAGAAGTGTTCTCCCTGAGTATGCACCGTTGCGAAAGTTCTTCGTGCTGAGACACCACGTGATGATCGGGTGTGATAGGCTCTACGTTCAAATACAACGGGTGCAAAACAGCTGCACACGCGGAATACTCAGGTTATACTTGACGAGTCAAGCATATACAAATATGGCCTCGGAACACGGAGACCGAAAGGTCAAGCGTGAATCATATAGTAGATATGATCAACATAGTGATGTTCACCAATGAAACTACTCCATCTCACGTGATGATCGGACATGGTTTAGTTGATTTGGATCACGTAATCACTTAGAGAATTAGAGGGATGTCTATCTAAGTGGGAGTTCTTTAAGTAAATTAATTGAACCTAATTTATCATGAAACTTAGTACCTGATAGTATCTTGCTTGTTTATGCTTGATTGTAGATAGATGGCTCATGCTATTGTTCCATTGAATTTTAATGCGATCCTTGAGAAAGCAAAGTTGAAAGATGATGGTAGCAATTACACGGACTGGGTCCGTAAATTGAGGATTATCCTCATTGCTGCACAGAAGAATTACGTCCTGGAAGCACCGCTGGGTGCCAGGCCTGCTGCTGGAGCAACACCAGATGTTATGAACGTCTGGCAGAGCAAAGCTGATGACTACTCAGTGTGCCATGCTTTATGGCTTAGAATCGGGACTTCAACGACGTTTTGAACGTCATGGAGCATATGAGATGTTCCAGGAGTTGAAGTTAATATTTCAAGCAAATGCCCGGATTGAGAGATATGAAGTCTCCAATAAGTTCTATAGCTGCAAGATGGAGGAGAACAGTTCTGTCAGTGAGCATATACTCAAAATGTCTGGGTATAATAATCACTTGATTCAATTGGGAGTTAATCTTCCAGATGATTGCGTCATTGACAGAATTCTCCAATCACTGCCACCAAGCTACAAGAGCTTTGTGATGAACTATAATATGCAAGGGATGAATAAGACTATTCCCGAGCTCTTCGCAATGCTGAAAGTTGCGGAGGTAGAAATCAAGAAGGAGCATCAAGTGTTGATGGTCAACAAGACCACTACTTTCAAGAAAAAGGGCAAAGGGAAGAAGAAGGGGAACTTCAAAAAGAACAGCAAGCAAGTTGCTACTCAAGAGAAAAAACCCAAACCTGGACCTAAGCCTGGAACTGAGTGCTTCTACTGCAAGCAGACTGGTCACTGGAAGTGGAACTGCCCCAAGTATTTGGCGGATAAGAAGGATGGCAAGGTGAACAAAGGTATATGTGATATACATGTTATTGATGTGTACCTTACTAATGCTCGCAGTAGCACCTGGGTATTTGATACTAGTTCTGTTGCTAATATTTGCAACTCGAAACAGGGACTATGGATTAAACGAAGATTGACTAAGGACGAGGTGACGATGCGCGTGGGAAACGGTTCCAAAGTCGATGTGATCGCAGTCGGCACGCTACCTCTACATCTACCTTCGGGATTAATATTAGACCTAAATAATTGTTATTTGGTGCCAGCGTTAAGCATGAACATTATATCTGGATCTTGTTTGATGCGAGACGGTTATTCATTTAAATCTGAGAATAATGGTTGTTCTATTTATATGAATAATATCTTTTATGGTCATGCACCCTTAAAGAGTGATCTATTTTTATTGAACCTCGATAGTAGTGACACACATATTCATAGTGTTGAATCCAAAAAATGCAGAGTTGATAATGATAGTGCAACTTATTTATGGCACTGCCATTTGGGTCATATCGGTATAAAGCGCATGAAGAAACTCCATACTGATGGGCTTTTGGAACCACTTGATTATGAATCACTTGGTACTTGCGAACCGTGCCTTATGGGTAAGATGACAAAAACACCGTTCTCCGGTACTATGGAGAGAGCAAGAGATTTGTTGGAAATCATACATACAGATGTATGTGGTCCGATGAACGTTGAGGCTCGTGGCGGATATCGTTATTTTCTCACCTTCACAGATGACTTAAGCAGATATGGGTATATCTACTTAATGAAACACAAGTCTGAAACATTTGAAAAGTTCAAAGAATTTCAGAGTGAAGTTGAAAATCATTGTAACAAGAAAATAAAATTCCTACGATCTGATCATGGAGGAGAATATTTGAGTTACGAGTTTGGTGTACATTTGAAAAATTGTGGAATAGTTTCGCAACTCACGCCACCTGGAACACCACAGCGTAATGGTGTGTCTGAACGTCGTAATCGTACTTTACTAGATATGGTGCGATCTATGATGTCTCTTACTGATTTACTGCTATCGTTTTGGGGGTACGCTCTAGAGACGGCCGCATTCACGTTAAATAGGGCACCATCAAAATCCGTTGAGACGACGCCTTATGAACTGTGGTTTGGTAAGAAACCAAAGTTGTCGTTTCTGAAAGTTTGGGGCTGCGATGCTTATGTGAAAAAGTTTCAACCTTATAAGCTCAAACCCAAATCGGAGAAGTGTGTCTTCATAGGATATCCAAAGGAAACTATTGGATACACCTTCTATCACAGATCCGAAGGCAAGACTTTTGTTGCTAAATTCGGAAACTTTCTGGAGAAGGAGTTTCTCTCGAAAGAAGTGAGTGGGAGGAAAGTAGAACTTGACGAGGTAACTGTACCTACTCCCTTATTGGAAAGTAGTACATCACAAAAACCTGTTTCTATGACACCTACACCAGTTAGTGAGGAAGCTAATGATGATGATCATGAAACTTCAGAACAAGATACTACTGAACCTTGTAGATCAACCAGAGTGAGATCCGCGCCAGAGTGGTACGGTAATCCTGTTCTGGAAGTCATGCTACTAGATCGTGATGAACCTACGAACTATGAAGAAGCGATGGTGAGCCCAGATTCCGCAAAATGGCTTGAAGCCATGAAATCTGAGATGGGATCCATGTATGAGAACAAAGTATGGACTTTGGTTGACTTGCCCGATGATCGGCAAGCAATTGAGAATAAATGGATCTTCAAGAAGAAGATTAACGCTGACGGTAATATTACTGTCTACAAAGCTCGACTTGTCGCAAAAGGTTTTCGGCAAGTTCAAGGGATTGACTACGATGAGACCTTCTCACCCGTAGCGATGCTTAAGTCTGTCCGAATCATGTTAGCAATTGCCGCATTTTATGATTATGAAATTTGGCAGATGGATGTCAAAACTGCATTCCTGAATGGATTTCTGGAAGAAGAGTTGTATATGATGCAACCAGAAGGTTTTGTCGATCCAAAGGGAGCTAACAAAGTGTGCAAGCTCCAGCGATCCATTTATGGACTGGTGCAAGCCTCTCAGAGTTGGAATAAACGCTTTGATAGTGTGATCAAAGCATTTGGTTTTATAAAGACTTTTGGAGAAGCCTGTATTTACAAGAAAGTGAGTGGGAGCTCTGTAGCATTTCTGATATTATATGTGGATGACATATTACTAATTGGAAGTGATATAGAATTTCTGGATAGCATAAAGGGATACTTGAATAAGAGTTTTTCAATGAAAGACCTCGCTGAAGCTGCTTACATATTAGGCATTAAGATCTATAGAGATAGATCAAGACGCTTAATTGGACTTTAACAAAGCACATACCCTGACAAAGTTTTGAAGAAGTTCAAAATGGATCAAGCAAAGAAAGGGTTCTTGCCTGTGTTACAAGGTGTGAAGTTGAGTAAGACTCAATGCCCGACCACTGCAGAAGATAGAGAGAAAATGAAAGATGTTCCCTATGCTTCAGCCATAGGCTCTATCATGTATGCAATGCTGTGTACCAGACCTGATGTGTGCCTTGTTATAAGTCTAGCAGGGAGGTACCAAAGTGATCCAGGAGTGGATCGCTAGACAACGGTCAAGAACATCCTGAAATACCTGAAAAGGACTAAGGATATGTTTATCATATATGAAGGTGACAAAGAGCTCATCGTAAAAGGTTACGTTGATACAAGCTTTGACACTGATCCGGACGATTCTAAATCGCAAACTGGATACGTGTTTACATTAAACGGTGGAGCTGTCAGTTGGTGCAGTTCTAAACAAAGCGTTGTAGCGGGATCTACATGTGAAGCGGAGTACATAGCTGCTTTGGAAGCAGCAAATGAAGGAGTCTGGATGAAGGAGTTGATATCTGATCTAGGTGTCATACCTAGTGCATCGGGTCTAATGAAAATCTTTTGTGACAATACTGGTGTAATTGCCTTGGCAAAGGAATCCAGATTTCACAAGAGAACCAAGCACATCAAGAGACGCTTCAATTCCATCCGGGATCTAGTCCAGGTGGGAGACATAGAGATTTGCAAGATACATACGAATCTGAATGTTGCAGACCCGTTGACTAAGCCTCTTCCACGAGCAAAACATGATCAGCACCAAGGCTCCATGGGTGTTAGAATCATTACTGTGTAATCTAGATTATTGACTCTAGTGAAAATGGGAGACTGAAGGAAATATGCCCTAGAGGCAATAATAAAGTTATTATTTATTTTCTTATATCATGATAAATGTTTATTATTCATGCTAGAATTGTATTAACCGGAAACATAATACATGTGTGAATACATAGACAAACAGAGTGTCACTAGTATGCCTCTACTTGACTAGCTCGTTAATCAAAGATGGTTATGTTTCCTAACCATGAACAAAGAGTTGTTATTTGATTAATGGGATCACATCATTAGGTGAATGATCTGATTGACATGACCCATTCCATTAGCTTAGCACCCGATCGTTTAGTATGTTGCTATTGCTTTCTTCATGACTTATACATGTTCCTATGACTATGAGATTATGCAACTCCCGTTTGCCGGAGGAACACTTTGTGTGCTATCAAACGTCACAACGTAAATGGGTGATTATAAAGGTGCTCTACAGGTGTCTCCAAAGGTATATGTTGGGTTGGCGTATTTCGAGATTAGGATTTGTCACTCCAATTGTCGGAGAGGTATCTCTGGGCCCTCTCGGTAATGCACATCACATAAGCCTTGCAAGCATTACAACTAATGAGTTAGTTGCGAAATGATGTATTACGGAACGAGTAAAGACACTTGCCGATAACGAGATTGAACTAGGTATTGAGATACCGACGATCGAATCTCGGGCAAGTAACATACCGATGACAAAGGGAACAACGTATGTTGTTATGCGGTCTGACCGATAAAGATCTTCGTAGAATATGTAGGAACCAATATGAGCATCCAGGTTCCGCTATTGGTTATTGACCGGAGACGTGTCTCAGTCATGTCTACATTGTTCTCGAACCGTAGGGTCCGCACGCTTAACGTTACGATGACAGTTTCATTATGAGTTTATGTATTTTGATGTACCGAAGGTTGTTCAGAGTCCCGGATGTGATCATGGACATGACGAGGAGTCTCGAAATGGTCGAGACATAAAGATCGATATATTGGAAGCCTATATTTGGATATCGGAATCGTTCCGGGTGAAATCGGGATTTTACCGGAGTACCGGGGGGGTTACCGGAACCCCCCGGGGGGTTATTGGGCCTACATGGGCCTTAAGGGAGAAGAGGAAAGGAGGCAAAAGGTGGCCGCACGCCCCTCCCCTTCCTAGTCCGAATAGGACAAGGGAAGGGGGGCGGCGCCCCCCCCCCCTTTCCTTTCCCTCTTCCTCCTCTTTCCCCTTCTCCTTATCCAACTAGGAAAGAAGGGAGTCCTACTCCCGGTGGGAGTAGGACTCCCCCTTGGCGCGCCCTCCTTGGCCGGCCGGCCCCTCCCCTTGGCTCCTTTATATACGGGGGCAGGGGGGCACCCTAGGACACACAAGTTGATCTTCGTGATCGTTCCTTAGCCGTGTGCGGTGCCCCCCTCCACGATATTAAACCTCGGTCATATTGTAGCGGTGCTTAGGCGAAGCCCTGCGACGGTTGAACATCAAGATCGTCACCACGCCGTCGTGCTGACGGAACTCTTCCCCGAAGCTTTGCTGGATCGGAGCCCGGGGAGCGTCATCGAGCTGAACGTGTGCCAAGAACTCGGAGGTGCCGGAGTAACGGTGCTTGGATCGGTTGAACCGGGAAGACATACGACTACTTCCTCTATGTTGCGTCAACGCTTCTGCTTCGGTCTACGAGGGTACGTAGACAACACTCTCCCCTCTCGTTGCTGTGCATCACCATGATCTTGCGTGTGCGTAGGAAATTTTTTGAAATTACTACGTTCCCCAACAGAAAGTTTCTATCCCTAGAAAACTCCATGATGAGTGGGAACCTACAATTAAGATTAAAATTAAAAATTATGAGTTTCATGCTTTGTGTGATTTGGGTGCTAGTGTCTCTACTATCCGCAAAGCTTTGTGTGATTTGCTAGATTTCCGTGACTTTGATGATTGCTCTCTAAACTTGCATCTTGCGGATTCCATTATTAAAAAGCCTATGGGAAGAATTAATGATGTTCTTATTGTTGCAAATAGGAATTATGTGCCCGTAGATTTTATCGTTCTTGATATAGATTACAATCCTTCATGTCCTATTATTCTTGGTAGACCTTTCCTTAGAACGATTGGTGCAATTATTGATATGAAGGAAGGGAATATTAAATTCCAGTTTCCCTTAAAGAAGGGCATGGAACACTTTCCTAGAAAGAAAATAAAATTACCATATGAATCTATCATGAATATTATTGATATGAAGGAAGGGAATATTATTCTTGGAAGATAGTTATTTGATCTTGTTGTAATTTCCAGAATCTTTGTGCTCAGTGCCCGAATTCTCAAAAATCACCAGAACGTGATAAAATAGTTATTACAATTGCTTCTGATCAATAAACAAATTGCCCAGGTCGTCTAATTTTGGTAGAATTGTTTGGGTTCCAGAAGTTTGCGTTAGTAACTGATTACTACAGACTGTTCTGTTTTTGACAGATTCTGTTTTGCGTGTGTTGTTTGCTTATTTTGATGAATCTATGGCTAGTAAAATAGTTTATAAACCATAGAGAATTTGGAATACAGTAGGTTTAACACCAATACAAATAAAGAACAAGTTCACTACAGTACCTTAAAGTAGTCTTTTGTTTTCTTTCTCTAACGGAGCTCACGAGATTTCTATTGAGTTTTGTGTTGTGAAGTTTTCAAGTTTTGGGTGAATTCTTTTGATCGATTATGGAACAAGGAGTGGCAAGAGCCTAAGCTTGGGGATTCTCATGGCACCCCCAAGATAATCCAAGGACACCAAAAAGTCAAAGTTTGGGGATGCCCCGGAAGGCATCATCTCTTTCGTCCACTTCCATCGGTAATTTACTTGGAGCTATATTTTTATTCACCACATGATATGTGTTTTGCTTGGAGCGTCTAGTATTATTTGTGTCTTTGCTTGTTAGTCTACCACAATCATCCTTGCTGTACACACCTTTTGAGAGAGCCATGTATGAATTGAAATTTGTTAGAATACTCTATGTGCTTCAGTTATATCTTTTGAGCTTGATAGTTTACTCTATGTGCTTCACTTATATCTTCTTGAGCGTGATAATTTTTGCTCTAGTGCTTCACTTAGAACTTTTGGAGCACGGTGGTGGTTTGTTTTAAAGAAACTTGATCTCTCATGCTTCATTTAGATTATTTTGAGAGTCGTTAATAGCATGGTAATTTGCTTAATGTTAATATACTTGGTATTCAAGATATGTGAAACTTCTTTTTAGTGGGTTGAATACTAAGATAAGTTTGATGCTTGATAATTGTTTTGAAATATGGAGGTGATAATATCATAGTTGTGCTAGTTGAGTAGTTGTGAATTTGAGAAATACTTGTGTTGAAGTTGGCAAGTCCCGTAGCATGCACGTATGGTTAAAGTTGTGTAACAAATTTGAAGCATGAAGTGTACCTGGCTTGTGCATCCTTATGAGTGGCGGTCGGGGACGAGCGATGGTCTTTTCCTACCAATCTATCTCCCTAGGAGCATGCGCATAGTACTTGATTTTTGATGACTTCTAAATTTTTGCAATAAGTATATGAGTTCTTTTGACTAATGTTGAGTCCATGGATTATACGCACTTTTACCTTTCCGCCATTTGCTAGCCTCTTCGGTACCGTGCATTGCCCTTTATCACATTGAGAGTTGGTGCAAACTTTGCCGGTGCATCCAAACCCCGTGATATGATACGCTCTTTCGCACATAAACCTCCCTATATCTTCCTCAAAACAGCCACCATACCTACCTATCATGGCATTTCCATAGTCATTCCGAGATATATTGCCATGCAACTTCCACCATCATCATCATCATCATGACATGCTTTACTTTTGTCATATTGCCATTGCATGATCTTGTAGTTGACATCGTATTTGTGGCAAAGCCACCATGCATTATTTTTCATACATGTCACTCTTGATTCATTGCACCATCCCGGTACACCGCCGGAGGCATTCATATAGAGTCATATCTTGTTCTAGTATCGATTTGTAATCATTATGTTGTAATCAATAGAAATGTGATGATCATCATTATTAGAGCATTGCCCAAAAAAAAGAGAGAAAGACCAAAAACGATGTCAGGAAGTTTATGGTCTTGCAATTTGAGCATAATAATTTCTTTAGAAACGAGCTTAAGGAACAAAAGAGTTTTATGAGTTATATGAATAAAGAGCTCGATGATATGTCCAAAGAATTTGATGGTGTAAGAGCCCAAATTGCTCATCTTGAAAAAATGACCGCTGAAATTTCGGATATGCAAGCCACCTTAGTCAATAAGATGGCCGCTAAACCGAATAACTATGAGAATCAAGATGAAGATCTAAAAGTTATTGATGTGTCCCCTATTAAATCTTTGTTTTGCAATATGAATCTTGATGAATCTGATTATGATCTTCCCTTACCTAGAAGGCGTTCTAAGAATTCTGAGTTTTTAGATCCTGATGATGAAATTGATAAAAAAGGGATTGAAAGAAATAAAAATCTAAATATTGCTAAACCCACTATTTTGAATCTCAAGGAATTTAACTATGAAAATTGCTCTTTAATTGATTGTATTTCCTTGTTGCAATCCGTGTTAAATTTTCCTCATGCTTATAGTCGAAATAAGGCCTTTACCGAACACATTGTTGACGCCTTAATGCAATCTTATGAAGAAAAGCTTGAGTTGAAAGTTTCTATCCCTAGAAAACTCCATGATGAGTGGGAACCTATAATTAAGATTAAAATCAAAAATTATGAGTTTCATGCTTTGTGTGATTTGGGTGCTAGTGCCTCTACTATCCCCAAAGCTTTATGTGATTTGCTAGATTTCCGTGACTTTGATGATTGCTCTCTAAACTTGCATCTTGCGGATTCCACTATTAAAAAGCCTATGGGAAGAATTAATGATGTTCTTATTGTTGCAAATAAGAATTATGTGTCCGTAGATTTTATCGTTCTTGATATAGATTGCAATCCTTCATGTCCTATTATTCTTGTTAGACCTTTCCTTAGAACGATTGGTGCAATTATTGATATGAAGGAAGGGAATATTAAATTCCAATTTCCCTTAAAGAAGGGCATGGAACACTTTCCTAGAAAGAAAATAAAATTACCATATGAATCTATCATGAGAGCCACTTACGGATTGCCTACCAAAGATGGCAATACCTAGATCTATCCTTGCTTTTATGCCTGGCTAGGGGCGTTAAACGATAGCGCTTGTTGGGAGGCAACCCAATTTTATTTTGTGTTTTTTATTTTTGGTTTTGTTTAGGAATAAATAATCCATCTAGATTCTGTTTAGATGTGGTTTTATTTTTTAATTAGTGTTTGTGTCAAGTTAAACCTATTAGATCTTCTTGGAAGATAGTTATTTGATCTTGCTGTAATTTCCAGAATCTTTGTGCTCAGTGCCCGAATTGTCAAAAATCACCAGAACGTGATAAAATAGTGATTCCAATTGCTGCTGATCAATAAACAAATTAACCAGGTGGTCTAATTTTGGTAGAATTGTTTGGGTTTTAGAAGTTTGCGTTAGTAACAGATTACTACAGACTGTTCTGTTTTTGACAGATTCTGTTTTGCGTGTGTTGTTTGCTTATTTTGATGAATCTATGGCTAGTAAAATAGTTTATAAACCATAGAGAAGTTGGAATGCAGTAGATTTAACACCAATACAAATAAAGAATAAGTTCACTACAGTACCTTAAAGTAGTCTTTTGTTTTCTTTCTCTAACGGAGCTCACGAGATTTCTATTGAGTTTTGTGTTGTGAAGTTTTCAAGTTTTGGGTGAATTCTTTTGATGGATTATGGAACAAGGAGTGGCAAGAGCCTAAGCTTGGGGATGCCCATGGCACCCCCAAGATAATACAAGGACACCAAAAAGTCAAAGCTTGGGGATGCCCCAGAAGGCATCCCCTCTTTCGTCCACTTCCATCGGTAATTTACTTGGAGCTATATTTTTATTCACCACATGATATGTGTTTTGCTTAGAGCGTCTTGTATTATTTGTGTCTTTGCTTGTTAGTATACCATAATCATCCTTGCTGTACACACCTTTTGAGAGAGCCATGTATGAATTAAAATTTGTTAGAATACTCCATGTGCTTCACTTATATCTTTTGAGCTTGATAGTTTACTCTATGTGCTTCACTTATATCTTCTTGAGCGTGATAATTTTTGCTTTAGTGCTTCACTTAGAACGTTTGGAGCACGGTGGTGGTTTGTTTTAAAGAAACTTGATCTCTCATGCTTTACTTAGATTATTTTGAGAGTCGTTAATAGCATGGTAATTTGCTTAATGTTAATATACTTGGTATTCAAGATATGTGAAACTTTCTTTTTAGTGGGTTGAATACTAAGATAAGTTTGATGCTTGATAATTGTTTTGAGATATGGAGGTGATAATATCATAGTCGTGCTAGTTGAGTAGTTGTGAATTTGAGAAATACTTGTGTTGAAGTTAGCAAGTCCCGTAGCATGCACGTATGGTTAAAGTTGTGTAACAAATTTGAAGAATGAAGTGTACCTGGCTTGTGCATCCTTATGAGTGGAGGTCGGGGACGAGCGATGGTTTTTTCCTACCAATCTATCCCCCTAGGAGCATGCGCGTAGTACTTGATTTTTGATGACTTCTAAATTTTTGCAATAAGTATATGAGTTCTTTTGACTAATGTTGAGTCCATGGATTATACGCACTTTTACCTTTCCGCCATTTGCTTGCCTCTTCGGTACCGTGCATTGCCCTTTCTCACATTGAGAGTTGGTGCAAACTTCGCCGGTGCATCCAAACCCCATGATATGATACGCTCTTTCACACATAAACCTCTCTATATCTTCCTCAAAACAGCCACCATACCTACCTATCATGGCATTTCCATAGCCATTCCGAGATATATTGCCATGCAACTTCCACCACCATCATCATCATGACATGCTTTACTTTTGTCATATTGCCATTTCATGATCTTGTAGTTGACATCGTATTTGTGGCAAAGCCACCATGCATTATTTTTCATACATGTCACTCTTGATTCATTGCACCATCCCGGTACACCGCCGGAGGCATTCATATAGAGTCATATCTTGTTCTAGTATCGAGTTGTAATCATTATGTTGTAATCAATAGAAGTGTGATGATCATCATTATTAGAGCATTGCCCAATCAAAAAAAGAGAGAAAGGCCAAAAAAAAAGAAAGGCCCAAAAAAAGAGAAAATAAAAAGGGCAATGCTACTATCTCTTTTTCCACACTTGTGCTTCAAAGTAGCACCTTGTTCTTCATGTAGTGAGTCTCATATATTGTGCTTCAAAATAGCACCATGATTTTCATATAGTGAGTCTCATAAGTTGTCTTGTTCATACTAGTGGGAATTTTTCTTTATAGAACTTGGCTTGTATATTCCAACGATGGGCTTCCTCAAAATGCCCTAGGTCTTCATGAGCAAGCAAGTTGGATGCACACCCACTAATTTTCTTTTGTTGAGCACTCTTAGCTCTAGTGCATCCGTTGCATGGCAATCCCTACTCCTTGCATTAACATCAATTGATGGGCATCTCCATAGCTCATTGATTAGCCTCGTTGATGTGAGACTTTCTCCTTTTTTGTCTTCTCCACACAATCCCCATCATCATAATCTATACCACCCATAGTGCTATGTCCGTGGCTCGCGCTCATGTATTGCGTTAAGGTTGAAAAAGTTTGAGATTATTTGAGTATGAAACAATTGCTTGGCTTGTCATCGGGGGTATAGAAGTTGGGAACATCTTTGTGTGACGAAAATGAAGCATAGCCTAACTATATGATTTTGTAGGGATGAACTTCCTTTGGCCATGTTATTTTGAGATGACATAATTGTTTGATTAGCATGCTTGAGGTATTATCATTTTTATGTCAATATGAACTTTTGTCTTGAACCTTTCGGATCTGAATATTCATACCATGATTAAGAAGATTTACATTGAAATTATGCCAAAGTATCACTCCGCATCAAAAATTCTCTTTTTATCATTTACCTACTCGAGGACGAGCGGGAATTGAGCTTGGGGATGCCTGATACGTCTCCAACGTATCTATAATTTTTGATTGCTCCATGCTACTTTATCTACTGTTTTGGACTATATTGGGCTTTATTTTCCACTTTTATATTATTTTTGGGACTAACCTATTAACCGGAGGCCCAGCCCAGAATTGCTGTTTTTTGCCTATTTTAGTATTTCGAGGAAACATAATATCAAACGGAGTCCAAACGGAATGAAACCTTCGGGAACGTGATCTTCTCACCGAACGTGATCCAGGAGACTTGGACCCTACTCCAAGAAGTTTCCGGGGAGGTCACGAGGGTGGAGGGCGCCCCCCCTGGGCGCGCCTCCTGCCTCGTGGGCCCCTCGGAGCTCCACCGACGTGCTCCTTCCTCCTATATATACCTACGTACCCCCATTAGACCAAAGACGGAGCCAAAAACCTAATTCCACCGCCGCAACTTCCTGTATCCACGAGATCCCATCTTGGGGCCTGTTCCGGAGCTCCGCCGGAGAGGGCATCCATCACGGAGAGCTTCTACATCAACACCATAGCCCTTCCGATGAAATGTGAGTAGTTTACTTCAGACCTTCGGGTCCATAGCTAGTAGCTAGATGGCTTCTTCTCTCTTTTTGGATCTCAATACAATGTTCTCCCCCTCTCTCGTGGAGATCTATTCGATGTAATCTTCTTTTTGCGGTGTGTTTGTTGAGACCGATGAATTGTGGGTTTATGATCCAACTTATCTATGAATAATATTTGAATCTTCTCTGAATTCTTTTATGTATGATTGAGTTATCTTTGCAAGTCTCTTCGAATTATCCGTTTGGTTTGGCCAACTAGATTGGTAGTTCTTGCAATGGGAGAAGTGCTTAGCTTTGGGTTCAATCTTGCGGTGTCCTTACTCAGTGACAGAAAGAGTTGCAAGGCACGTATTGTATTGTTGCCATCGAGGATAACAAGATGGGGTATTTATCATATTGCATGAATTTATTCCTCTACATCATGTCATCTTGCTTAAGGCGTTACTCTGTTTTTAACTTAATACTCTAGATGCATGCTGGATAGCGGTCGATGAGTGGAGTAATAGTAGTAGATGCAGGCAGGAGTCAGTCTACTTGTCACGGACGTGATGCCTATATACATGATCATACCTCATTTCCATAGATAATCAATGTATGAGTGGCAGTCGGGGACGAGCGATGGTCTTTTCCTACCAATCTATCCCCCTAGGAGCATGCGCGTAGTACTTGATTTTTGATGACTTCTAAATTTTTGTAATAAGTATATGAGTTCTTTTGACTAATGTTGAGTCCATGGATTATACGCACTTTTACCTTTCCGCCATTTGCTAGCCTCTTCGGTACCGTGCATTGCCCTTTCTCACATTAAGAGTTGGTGCAAACTTCGCCGGTGCATCCAAACCCCATGATATGATACGCTCTTTCACACATAAACCTCTCTATATCTTCCTCAAAACAGCCACCATACCTACCTATCATGGCATTTCCATAGCCATTCCGAGATATATTGCCATGCAACTTCCACCACCATCATCATCATCATCATGACATGCTTTACTTTTGTCATATTGCCATTGCATGATCTTGTAGTTGACATCGTATTTGTGGCAAAGCCACCATGCATTATTTTTCATACATGTCACTCTTGATTCATTGCACCATCCCGGTACACCGCCGGAGGCATTCATATAGAGTCATATGTTGTTCTAGTATCGAGTTGTAATCATTATGTTGTAATCAATAGAAGTGTGATGATCATCATTATTAGAGCATTGCCCAATCAAAAAAAAGAGAAAGGCCAAAAAGAAAAAAAGAAAGGCCCCAAAAAAAGAGAAAATAAAAAGGGCAATGCTACTATCTCTTTTTCCACACTTGTGCTTCAAAGTAGCACCTTGTTCTTCATGTAGTGAGTCTCATATATTGTGCTTCAAAGTAGCACCATGATTTTCATATACTGAGTCTCATAAGTTGTCTTGTTCATACTAGTGGGAATTTTTCCTTATAGAACTTGGCTTGTATATTCCAACGATGGGCTTCCTCAAAATGCCCTAGTTCTTCATGAGCAAGCAAGTTGGATGCACACCCACTAGTTTTCTTTTGTTGAGCACTCTTAGCTCTAGTGCATCCATTGCATGGCAATCTCTACTCCTTGCATTAACATCAATTGATGGGCATCTCCATAGCTCATTGATTAGCCTCGTTGATGTGAGACTTTCTCCTTTTTTGTCTTCACCACACAATACCCATCATCATATTCTATACCACCCATAGTGCATGGACATAGCACTATGGGTGGTATAGAATATGATGATGGGTATTGTGTGGTGAAGACAAAAAAGGAGAAAGTCTCACATCAACGAGGCTAGCCATGGACATAGCACTATGGGTGGTATAGAATATGATGATGGGGATTGTGTGGAGAAGACAAAAAAGGAGAAAGTCTCACATCAACGAGGCTAATCAATGAGCTATGGAGATGTCCATCAATTGATGTTAATGCAAGGAGTAGGGATTGCCATGCAACGGATGCACTAGAGCTAAGAATGCTCAACAAAAGAAAACTAGTGGGTGTGCATCCAACTTGCTTGCTCATGAAGACCTAGGGCATTTTGAGGAAGCCCATCGTTGGAATATACAAGCCAAGTTCTATAATGAAAAATTCCCACTAGTATGAACAAGACAACTTATGAGATCACTATATAAAAATCATGGTGCTACTTTGAAGCACAAGTGTGGAAAAAGAGATAGTAGCATTGTCCTTTTTATTTTCTCTTTTTTTGGGCCTTTCTTTTTTTCTTTTTGGTCTTTCTCTCTTTTTTTTGGGCAATGCTCTAATAATGATGATCATCACATTTCTATTGATTACAACATAATGATTACAACTCGATACTAGAACAAGATATGACTCTATATGAATGCCTCCGGCGGTGTACCGGGATGGTGCAATGAATCAAGAGTGACATGTATGAAAAATAATGCATGGTGGCTTTGCCACAAATACGATGTCAACTACAAGATCATGAAATGGCAATATGACAAAAGTAAAGCATGTCATGATGATGATGATGATGATGGTGGAAGTTGCATGGCAATATATCTCGGAATGGCTATGGAAATGCCATGATAGGTAGGTATGGTGGCTGTTTTGAGGAAGATATAGGGAGGTTTATGTGCGAAAGAGCGTATCATATCACGGGGTTTGGATGCACCGGCAAAGTTTGCACCAACTCTCAATGTGAGAAAGGGCAATGCACGGTACCGAAGAGGCTAGCAAATGGCGGAAAGGTAAAAGTGCGTATAATCCATGGACTCAACATTAGTCAAAAGAACTCATATACTTATTGCAAAAATTTAGAAGTCATCAAAAATCAAGTACTACGCGCATGCTCCTAGGGGGATAGATTGGTAGGAAAAACCATCGCTCGTCCCCGACCTCCACTCATAAGGATGCACAAGCCAGGTACACTTCATTCTTCAAATTTGTTACACAACTTTAACCATACGTGCATGCTACGGGACTTGCTAACTTCAACACAAGTATTTCTCAAATTCACAACTACTCAACTAGCACGACTATGATATTATCACCTCCATATCTCAAAACAATTATCAAGCATCAAACTTATCTTAGTATTTAACCCACTAAAAAGAAAGTTTCACATATCTTGAATACCAAGTATATTAACATTAAGCAAATTACCATGCTATTAACGACTCTCAAAATAATCTAAGTAAAGCATGAGAGATCAAGTTTCTTTAAAACAAACCACCACCGTGCTCCAAACGTTCTAAGTGAAGCACTAAAGCAAAAATTATCACGCTCAAGAAGATATAAGTGAAGCACATAGAGTAAACTATCAAGCTCAAAAGATATAAGTGAAGCACATGGAGTATTCTAACAAATTTTAATTCATACATGGCTCTCTCAAAAGGTGTGTACAGCAAGGATGATTATGGTAGACTAACAAGCAAAGACAGAAATAATACAAGACGCTCTAAGCAAAACACATATCATTGTGGTGAATAAAAATATAGCTCCAAGTAAATTACCGATGGAAGTGGACGAAAGAGGGGATGCCTTCTGGGGCATCCCCAAGCTTTGACTTTTTGGTGTCCTTGGATTATCTTGGGGGTGCCATGGGCATCCCCAAGCTTAGGCTCTTGCCACTCCTTGTTCCATAATCCATCAAAAGAATTCACCCAAAACTTGAAAACTTCACAACACAAAACTCAATAGAAATCTCGTGAGCTCCGTTAGAGAAATAAAACAAAAGACTACTTTAAGGTACTGTAGTGAACTTATTCTTTATTTGTATTGGTGTTAAATCTACTGCATTCCAACTTCTCTATGGTTTATAAACTATTTTACTAGCCATAGATTCATCAAAATAAGCAAATAACACACGCAAAACAGAATCTGTCAAAAACAGAACAGTCTGTAGTAATCTGTTACTAACGCAAACTTCTAAAACCCAAAAAATTCTACCAAAATTAGACCACCTGGTTAATTTGTTTATTGATCAGCAGCAATTGGAATCACTATTTTATCACGTTCTGGTGATTTTTGACAATTCGGGCACTGAGCACAAAGATTCTGGAAATTACAGCAAGATCAAATAACTATCTTCCAAGAAGATCTAATAGGTTTAACTTGACACAAACACTAATTAAAAAATAAAACCACATCTAAACAGAATCTAGATGGATTATTTATTCCTAAACAAAACCAAAAATAAAAAACACAAAATAAAATTGGGTTGCCTCCCAACAAGCGCTATCGTTTAACGCCCCTAGCTAGGCATAAAAGCAAGGATAGATCTAGGTATTGCCATCTTTGGTAGGCAATCCGTAAGTGGCTCTCATGATAGATTCATATGGTAATTTTATTTTCTTTCTAGGAAAGTGTTCCATGCCCTTCTTTAAGGGAAATTGGAATTTAATATTCCCTTCCTTCATATCAATAATTGCACCAATCGTTCTAAGAAAAGGTCTAACAAGAATAATAGGACATGAATGATTGCAATCTATATCAAGAACGATAAAATCTACGGACACATAATTCCTATTTGCAACAATAAGAACATCATTAATTCTTCCCATAGGCTTTTTAATAGTGGAATCCGCAAGATGCAAGTTTAGAGAGCAATTATCAAAGTCACAGAAATCTAGCAAATCACATAAAGCTTTGGGGATAGTAGAGACACTAGCACCCAAATCACACAAAGCATGAAACTCATAATTTTTGATTTTAATCTTAATTATAGGTTCCCACTCATCATGGAGTTTTCTAGGGATAGAAACTTTCAACTCAAGCTTTTCTTCATAAGATTGCATTAAGGCGTCAACAATGTGTTCGGTAAAGGCCTTATTTCGACTATAAGCATGAGGAAAATTTAACACGGATTGCAACAAGGAAATACAATCAATTAAAGAGCAATTTTCATAGTTAAATTCCTTGAGATCCAAAATAGTGGGTTTAGCAATATTTAGATTTTTATTTCTTTCAATCCATTTTTTATCAATTTCATCATCAGGATCTAAAAACTCAGAATTCTTAGAACGCCTTCTAGGTAAGGGAAGATCATAATCAGATTCATCAAGATTCATATTGCAAAACAAAGATTTAATAGGG
>NC_041382.1:588141563-588148777 GCF_002162155.2 Triticum dicoccoides | reverse complement strand
TAGATTTTTATTTCTTTCAATCCCTTTTTTATCAATTTCATCATCAGGATCTAAAAACTCAGAATTCTTAGAACGCCTTCTAGGTAAGGGAAGATCATAATCAGATTCATCAAGATTCATATTGCAAAACAAAGATTTAATAGGGGACACATCAATAACTTTTAGATCTTCATCTTGATTCTCATAGTTATTCGGTTTAGCGGCCATCTTATTGACTATGGTGGCTTGCATATCCGAAATTTCAGCGGTCATTTTTTCAAGATGAGCAATTTGGGCTCTTACACCATCAAATTCTTTGGACATATCATCGAGCTCTTTATTCATATAACTCATAAAACTCTTTTGTTCCTTAAGCTCGTTTCTAAAGAAATTATTATGCTCAAATTGCAAGACCATAAACTTCCTGACATCGTTTTCGATATCTTCTAGCCTCTTAAGGTGAAGATCACCAAAATTAGGTAAGGCCATCGTGACGAACAAGCAAGCAAACTAACACACGAGCAAACAAAAGGCAAAGGGGAAGAGTGGGCGAATAAAACGGTAAGGGTGAAGTGGGGAAGAGGAAAACGAGAGGCAAATGGCAAATAATGTAATGCGAGAAATAGAGATTGTGATGGGTACTTGGTATGTTGACTTTTGCGTAGGCTTCCCCGGCAACGGCGCTAGAAATGGCTCGTTGACGGGAGGGTAAATCTTGACTTGACTTGGCGTAGGCCTCCCCGGCAACGTCGCCAGAAATGGCTCGTTGACGGGAGAGTAAATCTTGACTTGACTTGGCGTAGGCCTCCCCAGCAACGGCGCCAGAAATCCTTCTTGCTACGTCTCGAGCTAGCGTTGGTTTTCCCCGAAGAGGAGGGTGATGCAGCATAGTAGCGTAAGTATTTTCCTCAGTTTTTGAGAACCAAGGTATCAATCCAGTAGGAGGTCACGCGCAAGTCCTCGTACCTGCACAAAACGGTAGCAACTCGCAACCAACGCTTAGAGGTTGTCAATCCCTTCACGGTCACTTACGAGAGTGATCTCTGTTTTTAACTTAAGCCCAATGGTAATAACATTGGGCAACCCACACAATTCATGTATGTGTCAATAACTCTTTAAACTGTCAGGTTACCACAGTAAATATGAGTTCAGTTATCATACCCAAATAGGCGGCCAAACTGAGCGCCTCAATTACCACAGTAAATATGATTTCAGTTATCATACCCAAATAGGCGGCCAAACTGAGCGCCTCAATTACCACAGTAAATATGATTTCAGTTATGATGACATCTGCCAATGACACTTCCACAGTAAATACTCATTTTTCATTCTGCTCTTTGATCTCCATTTGAAGTATTGTGTGTGGTCTCGCGCACTGCATATGCAGAGCCCAGAACATTGTATTGCCAAAAATTATTTCTCCTATTCGACAGGTCACAGAAGCAACAGACTTGCTCCCCCTAAGAATAGAGATTGCCTAGAAAATTGATCCAAAAATTACCAAGAAAAGGCAAAGTGTTTTTTGCCTGCTCTTTTACTCATTGGCAGATGCCATCAGCATTCAACATGCAACCGGCAAGAAACTGCAATCTGAATAAACCCCCTCCTCAGCTAACTTACATCCCGCATGCGACCAGCAAGAAACTCGGCTTGTCGTTAACTTAACCGAGCAAGATCCTAAAGCTCTCTCTATGTAATCCTGACCCATACGAACGAACGATCCATATATACAACTGGCCTGTTACATATCCTCAAGATGATGCTACGGGATATAGCAAAAAGCTGAAACTTCGAGTCCTCTTCTCCAAAAACTACCTACCCTGACATGCTGCTGCTAAGAAGTTGAAGCGGGCACTGGATTCTGCAGCACCGCGTCGAGCTGTGGAGTTGCAGAGATTGTGATGTTCTCATAGGGCTTCTCCTGATTCACGTCTATCAACCCGCGGCTCTTGAGGATCTGCACAAGAGAGGGGTACGTAGCTTATTAGCATTTATTTATTTTCCATCAGTATACAAGGGGTACACTGTTGTGTTTTGGGAAGAACGTAGTGTGAATCTAAACTGGAATTTTGCAAGACACAAGCAACTGTTGGTAAGAATAAGAATGGAACAAATTTTGCAAATTTAGAAAGACGCGCGTTGCAATGAAAGAGGACACGGCATCAAATCGCATTGCAGAGAAGAATATTTCTTACTTAAGAATGAAAAATGCGATGGATATGCATAAATATGTCAAGACACCGAGTGATTGATCATTTGTATCAATCCATGCCTTTTATCCAGTTCAATCTTTCAAGAAAAGAACTCAACTAGGAAACATGTTACAGCAGGCTTACCAGAGTTTCATAGAAGAATCTTGCTGTGGTTTTCCTCTTGCTGCCTTCGAGGGCTTGGCCGAGCGTCACGGGGACATTACTTTGCTCCTGGCACTTCTGGTCCAAGAATAGCTGATGGAGGCACTTTGCTACTGCCCTGAAATAGTGAACCTAGAGAGTAAGTATTACAGGCAGATAAAAGCAGGAAGAATACAAAGGAAAAGCAACAACAATCTTGTTCTCACCTAGTTCTTGTTGAAAGCGGGAAATCTGCAAAAATAATAGTGAGTGTATAAGAATAGGATGGCAAAGCACAAACATCAAACAGCACGAGCACAAGCAGTATAAACTACTATAAGTTTATACTATAAGTTGTAAACATTACCTTCATCTCTGGCAGCATGCTCTTCATCCATAGGAATATCCTGCAACCAGAGAACATTCTCAAATGAATAAAGTGTGGTGTAAAACCATAATAGAATCTTTTTTCCCACCGAGTTTAGATGTAGACGCTTGCTTACCGCATCTATATCAGCAGTCAATGATTCATTGCGCAATGCACTGTGACTGGTTGATTCATACAATCTCTCTTCTGGCAGCACTGATTCATCTCCATTGACTAGTGTGTTGTTCTTTTCATAGGGTGTATCAGCATTGCATTCACAAACATCTTGACTTTGCTGACTTTGATTGTAGCACCCAACAGGAGTCTGGATGCCATTTGTCAGTTCATTTGGGACACATTCTGTTTCTTCATTTGCAGCTTCCTTGTGGGGATTGCTGGATTCAGCAGGTTCATATGAAAGACACTTCTTTGCTTTAACGGATTCCCCGCATGAGGCATCGGCTGTAGTAGAATTAAGGCGCACTGTAGTCGAATCTGTTAAAATAAGATGATCAGCTAAGCTGATGACTAATGTTTGCATCAATAACTGAGCCTGACTAGATGAATGATTGACTTACATTGCATAATTGGCTCAATGTTATCACATGGAAGAATTGGCTCCATGAAAGTATCCTGCAGAGAACGAAATCTTGGCTCCCTCCAAATCTGATGGCGAGTGTGAGGCGCCTTCCTTCTTTTGACGACTAGATCCTCTACACCAACCCCGTCTACCATTTCTCTCATCGTGCTGTAGGGAGGATGTTCCAAAAACAGTATGAATGGACCATGTATATAGAAATTCAATGTTCCATCAACATACTGCGGTATCACCTTAAAGAAAGCATGCTAATGTGGCAATATTATAATTTGCATTGACCATGCATATCCTATTTAAAGTTCCATTTTACATACTACGGAATCACCTTAAAGAAGCATGACAATGCAGATCAGCCCCTCCCAATTCTCATACAAAAAGAGGAAACACCTTAAAGAAGCATGTCAATGCAGATCAGACCACTCCCAGTTCTCAAACAAAAATAAAATGGTTTGCAACATATGGAAGATCTTGTGCAAGCTCTTCCATATTACTAACTCATTTGCACCATGCAAACTTCTTAAGCTGATAGAGAAGTTCAAACTGGCTGCTAGGATGCATACAAGCACACAGGAATAGGTAATGCAACAGATGAAAGAGCTTCTACAAGCAAGTTATTGTACTTACTCATTATCAAGGATAGCATTCTCATCCCACAACACCCAAACTTTTCTCTTATTGTATAACCCCCTCCTCCTTTTTCTGGTAACCTGGCGCTTCTCATTTTGAGCAGGTGTTGCAACCACAAATTTTTCTAGTAAATGAGATAAATATGTCACAAACATGAGCAAGATAATGACAATAAGTAGAATAGGAACTTCTCACAAAAGTTAACCTGAGGCTCCCTCTCGCAAGGGCTCTGGAGTGGAAGGTTCCAGAGACTCTTGTTCCTCGATGTCAGGAATTTCTATAGATAGTGTTGTGTTCGGTTTTCCTACCGCTAACCCATTTTCTGATTCTTCGACTACAGGATGATTTTCATGTAGATCTGCACACACCACATTCTCCACAGCATTCACAGGTCTTTGCATTTCTTGATTCCTGAATCATTGCATGCTTAATAATATCAAATTACAATGATAATTTTCAGAATTATCTTGAAGTAAAGAAAGTTTGATGTAACAAAAGGAAGGGAGTAGCAATACTCACTCCGGCAAAGGGGTAGAACAAGCAGGATCACCATTCACTTCTCTTCTAGCTTTCTTCACCTCTTTGCTTTTCTCTGGAAGCTCGCTTGCTTCAGCCATCATATCCATCGCCTCAGGTGGAAGAACACTGTTTCATAGTCTCATATTAGCAAACAGAGAGGAACAAGTCTGCTCATATGAATGAGTCAGGAGAGGGGGTGATAGTTCATATACTTACTCCTTCACTGGTGTAAAGCAAGCAGGATCAGGATTCTGACTTTCATTTTCAAGTTCATCCCCTATGTTACCCAAGTACAGAAGATCGGTGACTTCATCAGTGACACCGATCATTTCAGTTGGAATGCTGCATCAAGAGATCAGCTCAGAAATTCACTGGAAGTAATCTTTTAACACCATTAGGTAACATAGCCTATGTACTTACATGCATACTGGCACAACGTAAGCAGAGTCCAGATCAGCATATGGCATCCCCTGATAAGACATCTTAAGTTTTAGTTTCTCAAAACAAATAAGGCATAAAAACAAGAGGAAGCAGACAGTATTGCATGTCACCTGCTAATGCAAAGGAACAAACGTATCTAAGGTAACACACGTGGGTGGAATAATTTACAAACCACAAACAAAATGGATACTTAACACCTTAATCGGAGAATTCATGAAACTACTGACACAGGACCATGGTAATCAGGTAAGGTAACACGTGGAACCTACTGTGGTCCCCATCAGTGGTAGAACAGGATCAATCGGTGGAAGGTACAGGTCGCTTAAACTGCTGCCTCATGCATGCAAGCTTAGTAATTCTGTCTGCCTGGGAAGTATCGCATTTATAGATCACATTAGGTGGTAGGTGCGTGCAGTAGGAAACTGCTGCCTAGACTACATAGCATATTTTTGCCAAGCTCCCCAATTCCTTTGTTTCAGATGTTATAAGAAGCATTTCACTCTATGCGCATACATGTCTTGATTATTCAGTGAATGGTAGGAAGGAAGCTTGGTACCTCGTATAAATTTGGCATACGCTGATGTTCATCTTCCAACAAAGTATCTGCACAAAATAATTGAAGGTCATAAATGATTTCTTAGCAATAACAGCAACATCAAGTTGCAGCATTTGCTACCTTGACGAGGCAATTGGTGATGATCATCATTGTCATCCTCTCTGCAGAGGAATTTAGAAGGAAAAAATGAGACACCACACTTCAAGCAACAAAGAAATGAAACTAGTTTACGACCATGCTTGTTCATTACCTGTCTTCAGGTATCTGCAAATCAAAAGAGTCGAGCTCAAATCTTTTGGGTACGGTGAAGATTGGTGGAAGATCAGCTGGTTCGTCCAATTCTGGGACTTGAACGACGGCAACTCTTTTCGATCTTCTAGTGTCTTCTTGGTCTAGCACCAATCTTCTTGCACAAGCACCTTTCTTCCCTCGCTGTAGAACTTTCTTCCCTCTTACAGTTGATTCAAAAAACTGATTGCTGTCATAGCAGAGGTATTCCACCTTCTTGGAGTAAATCCTAACAACGCCAAGCAGAAGCAACCCAAGTATTCTGTATGTGGTTTCAACGTCGGGCAAAATCTTGTCTGCCATGAACAGGAAACGTGTGAGCTAGTCATCACAATACTATTAGAAAGAAAGAAAATACTTGAAGGGCTATGTCTGTCAACAGAAAGACGCAATGCTTAACGATATTCAAGCAGTTTCCCAGTGAATTCAATATCATTATGTGGTTTTTGTCACAGTAAAGTTGGTTACATGGTATATTCAGTTGGTACCCAACCTGAAACTCAGCTCAGGTTCACGCCTGGATAACGTAGATAAAAAAAACATATGTGAAAAGTTCTCGCCGGCCAAGAGCCGTGAACCCCATACCATCCACAAAGACCCATAACCCTCCTTTGGCCAAAACGCAAACACCCCATAGTCAGGTTCAAGCTTTTTATCAACAGCCTATCATTCATCTTCTGATAATCTTAAAAAAAACTGCAATATGTTCCTTTCCCCCCGAAGGAAATTTGAAACGAAATTTGTGAACAGTGATGCTTACACTCCACAAGAAGATAAAAAAAGATAGGTGTGCGCATCGATGCTTCCTAAAATCGGGAAGAAAAGGTTGAATCACCACTCCACCAACCACAACCTAGTAAGGGGAACCGAAGCCACAAGAGAAAAAGAGTGGCTCTCTCTTGGTCTTCTTTTAGGGGTGAAGAACCAAAGATTCCCCTCCCATCCTTCACTCATCACACTGTAAGGTACTATAAACCCCCACATAAACCCCTCCCAATCTACTGTTCCACTCACCCCACAAATTAGAGACCCGCATTCTCCTCTAAGCCCTTAACCAAGCCAGGAAAGAACATGAGACCGCCAGAAAAGAAGATTCTTTTTCCCCAAAAAATTGGTGAGATTTCTCCTCGCCTAGGCCGCAACCAAACCCAAGAAACCCTCAAAACCCCACGAAAAAGAGGGAGCTTTCGTTGCATTGCAGGAGGCGGGCTATGCGGAGGCAAATTAGGCGTGATATCGCTTACCGACGGAGGAGGCGACGTCGGTGCCCAGGACCTGGTCCCTGGTGAGCGCGGCGACGCCGCGGACGCCCGCCACCCACACCGCGCCCAGTGGGCCCTTCTTGGACAGCATCGTTTTGGAGTAGAACATCGCGCCGTCGCCGGGCACGAGCAGCCGCCGAGCAGAGGCAGGCGGGCAGGCAGCAGACCTAAATCACACTGCAAAAACAAACCAAACCAAACCAAATTCCGCAATGAGGCGACGGGCGCGAGGCAAATCGAGCCA